>NW_007731881.1:63996-101220 GCF_000696425.1 Galeopterus variegatus
TCCCTCGTGTCTCTCCTCCTCTTCCTCTGCATGCCTCTTATCATAGTTCTCCCAGAATATACAAAAATCAGTACCTTCCCTATATGCAAACCAGATGCAAGGTAGGATGGAGGAAAAAAGCCCTGTCCAATAACGAAAACAGATATAAAATACATAACAATGAACTTAAGAATTGTGCAAGACATATATGAAGAAAGCTTGAAAACTACTGAATAACAAAAAAAGTTGAATATATTTTAGCTCCACACTCTCCCAAGTGCGCCACGGGCTCGGCCCTAAGAGCCTTATTCTTAAGCAAGAAGACTCATTTCTATAAGAATACCAGTTCTGATTTATCTAATAACTCAATTTGATTGCAATTATAAAAAATTCTTCCAGGATTTTTTTTAATTTGATAAAATAATATTAAAGTTTATCTGGAAAAATAAACACGTAAAAAAAATTCTAAGTAGGAAGTGTAATTCAGGATGACATTGTCTTATCAGATATTAAAATGTATTAAAACAGTATAATATTAATGCTTGAATAGGCAAGCAGATGATCGGAACAAAATAGAGTCCAGAAACAAACCCACACATATGTGGGAATTTAGTGTGTGATAAAGAGGGCATTCCAAATTACAAGAAAAAGTAATAGGAACAAAAAATATGAATAAGCAGTTTGAAAAGAAAGGTTAGAAATGGCTAATAAATAAATATCTGAAAAGATGATCAACTTCTCTCATATTCAATAAATGTAGATTAAAACAATGAGATACTATTTTTCATCTCCAAGAATACAATTTAAAACTTTGAAAATACACAGCATTTATAAGTCAATGATAAAAAAGCACACTGATATTTTTTTTGTAATTGGGCATATAAATTAGTACAATTTTAGAGGACAATTTGTCATGTACATCAAAATTTTCAATATATTTACCTTAGACCCAGTAATTCTATGTCTCAGGATTTTTCCTATCAATAAACAGCATTTGAACAAATATATATACAAGAAAGTTCACTGGGATATATTATAACATAGCAAACTACTGATAACAACCTAAATGTGTACCACAAATTAGGTAAATAATGGTGTTACATCATGGAATACCATACAACCAACAATAAGACCAAGATAGTTCTAAATACACAGACATGTGAAAATGTCAAAAACATATTGTAATGTGAAAAAAACAAATTACGAAACAATTTGTATGATATGGTCCCATCTGTATATAACATTAAGTGTGCATATGAATATGTATGTATATATGCTTGCATATGTAGAAAAAAAGTTTATATATACACACACACACACACACACACACACACAAGAAACCATCCCAGCAAGCTTTGAGAAATAGGACACAGGATGGTAGAAGGGGAACTTTTGCTTTTTACTCTCATACACAGTTTTAATTGTTGCTTTTCACTACAAATATGTAACACTTTTTTGATTTAAAGATAAAACGACACCACTCTGATTAAAAAGATTTTCACCCAAGGTTCTGACCATGGATATCTCAAACACAACTCAATTCAACTCAATTGTCATTAATATCAAATTAATGACAGAAATGCAGAAATTGTAATCATTGAACTAAAAGGAACTTGGATTGTATCTTAGTCCATTCAGTTCGCTATACCAAAATACCTTAGATTGTGTAATTTATAAACAGAAATTTATTGCTCACAGTTCTGGAGCCTGGGAAGTCCAAGATCAAGGCACCAGCAGATTCAGTGTCTGGAGAGGGCCTGTTCCACATACATGGTGACTTTTAAGTGTCCTCATCTGGCAGAAGGGGCAAGCAAGCTTCCTCGGTCCTCTTTCATAAGGTCCTCTTTTATAATCTCATTCATGAGGGTGGAGTCCTCATGACCCAGTCACTTCCCAAAGACCCCACCTCTTGATACTACTACTTTGGGGATTAGGTTTCAACACATGAATTTTGGGGAGACACAAACATTCAGACCATAGCAGATGACATCTAGTTTAATCTTTTGCTTTTCATGTAAGGAAACAGATCATGGGGAAAATTCAAAGCAGTGCTTGGAATAGAATATTCACTCAGATTCTCTGACTTTAATGGTACCCTATCACCCAAATCTCCCAATGTAGAAAATGTATAGTATGATCTGGTTCTAGGCTGACAGGACAAGGCTCTGCATGGCAGTCACTACCTATAGCCAGCCAGTCTCTCTTCCCAACTTTCTTCACATCACAATGGCAGTTTTGAAGTACTACATTTCTTCCCCTAACACATTCCAGGCGGCTTAACACCTCCTTGCCTGTGTTCCTCTTCTTTCCTCCACCTCAAGCATTCTCTATTTTTGTCTGCACATTAAAATCACCTGGGGAGATCTCAAAGTTCCACGAGACTGATTCACACCCAGCCAGGCCCACTAAATCAGAATCTCTGGGCTCAGGATTTTTTCAAGCTACTCAGATGATTCCAATGTGCAACCAACGCTAGAGCACCTTCTTCTAACCTCTTTCTTGGCCTAAGAATGCCCATTGGTCCCTAAAGACCTCTCTGGGAATCCCCCCCTGATCCAACTTTGACCTCATTCACCCTATGCATATCTCTAACATTGGTCTTTCCTCGTGGAATTGAGAATAATTTTTATGTTTCTGTAAGCTCCTGGGGAGACAATAGTAATATTTTACTCTTCTTTGAATTGCTGGTGTTTATCACAGGATATGACTCATAGTAGATGTCCAATAAACATTTGTGGAACTCTCCTTCACAGCCCCCATGAAATCAATTCACCTTTATATGCTCTGTCATATCAGCCTCCTTCTTTCTCAGCCACTCTAAAGTAGATGTCTTGGTCATCTCTACCAGTACTACTATAACCTTCTAACCAGGCTTTCTTTCTCTATTCTCTGTCTTCTCCACTCAGTCCTTCCCAGCACCTTCCTAAGTCCTGATACAGATTATATTACTTCTGCTAAAACTTACAAAGAATCAAATCCAGCCCCATCATGAGCTCCTCCAAATCTGATCACAACATTTTTCTTAAAGCGAAATTATCTAAACCGTGGAAATTAGGAAGAAGACTGCATGCCTTTTCGAAGTCATCCTAGAGCAACGTAAAAGAAAGCCTGCTTTGGGGTCATCTAATGCTCAAGAGAAACATAACTTGTTTGACCTACTATTTACTATTGATTTGGGCCCAGATTCTCTAAAGTTGGGTATTAACTTGTATAAAATTGGCAAGCTACAAATGATTTTTGTCCAGTAGAATTGCAAATGAGTTCTGTCTGGTTGAAAAGATATCTCCACAGGTTATGGCTTTATTGCTCTGTAGAACATTAACCAGATTCATATCTAACTGTGAAGTCTTCTTTGAGCATTCCTTCTCTTATTGATTATATATGCTTTGGTTTCTCAAACTCTTCTTTTAACCAGTTTATGACTCTGCCGGTTCTCTAATTAATGAGTTTTTAAAAATCTTTGACATGGACTCACTATATGAGAATTCATTTTTAAACATTTTAAAAAATTATATTTTGACATTTTATACCGGAAGCTCAGCCATACTGCATATTTGCCAGTACAGCTTCATGCCCTGAAGTCTTTTCTCTTGTCATTCACTCCAACTAAAACTTCCCATCTTGACCCAACATCTTTCAAAATCATACTCATCCTCCAAGGATCTTCTCACAGGGTTCCTTTCTGTGAAGGCTCTCCTGATCTTGTAATCTAGCTTATTTCATTCTTCTGTGTTCTCACTGCGGTTGACTTGTCATATTCCTGTTGTGGCAGCTCCTGCTCTGTGTTTCACCGACTCAGTTACACATCTTTCCCCTACCACAGCATTCAACTCGATGCCTGACCAATAAACGTTCACTGACTATTTGTTTAATTGGGAATAATCAGTCTTGAGCAACTCATTATTTCAACACTTGGGCTCAGCCAGACTCGAAGCAACCTAATAGATGATGGTTGGGGAGTTTCCAAACTTTTTTAAAAAACCACAAAGGATGATTGAAATTGAATAGGCATTTATTGAGCACCTTCTAGGTGCCAAAGGCAAAGATGAATAGGATATGGAATTAGGTTATCCTCTCAGGAGTAACTGAACTTGCTTTCCAAGCCTTCTGTGCTCTGTTTAAAAAGAAATATTAAGTCCTAAATGAGTTACTGAGAGCTGCACAGGCTAAGTTGACTAAGTGTTTTCCTTGGCCTGCAGTGTCTTCCTGAGGTGGAGACACTGATGGCCACAAGTGTTCTTAGCCAGCTGTGGCTCCTAGCCTCCCTGGGGTGGTTTGGCTCACTGTGGAAGGTAGCAGCTGACCACTGGGTGTCCCACTGGGACCCTGGAGACAGGATACAGGCTAAGCCCAGCCTCAGGCTGGGGGTTCCTTCTGTGGAATCCTTTAGTAGCCATGTATTCCCAGAGTTCTCTTTATGCCACAATCCCACAAGCCCAACTCCAAGTTTGCCTCAATTGTGCTGAAAGGTACAACTCTAGAGGAGCCACATTATCCAACTGCATCAAAGGAATGAGTTGGAGACCACCCAATGTCCCACCAACATTGCAAAACAGCTCTCTACTTGCTGCTTTAGGCTTCAAAGGGATATTATGTTTTAATGAGCTGCTGTATAATTAATCAGCCTTCACCCCTCCCAACTGAAGTTACTGATGGAAATAAGCAAACACCCAAAATTTGCTATTTCCTTTTCCGAGTGCCAACAGTGAGGAGATGTTCCCATGTAAATCAAGACTGGGTGTGGATGGGTTCTGGGCTCCAGCAAGTCTGCTTTCCAACCTCATAGCTCGGACTCAACTGCAGAGACCTTGGCTCCTCCAGGGGACATCAGAGGTCACAAACCCTGCCTCTTCCATCCATGTCTACCATGCAAAAGGAATGACTCTTGGTAGGGTCATCTTAGAAGTCTGAGGCCATTTATTCCATCCAAGTTCCCAGTACCCAGCCACAAAACCAACTGAGACTACAAGAAGCCAGTGGTTTTCAATCTCAGCTCTGCCCGTGGCTGTATTGCGTTAAGTAAGTTATTCACCTACCTGGGACTCATTTTTTGTTTTCCTTTTTTTAATTTTTAAATTTATTATTAGCATATTCATTCTTACAAATCATGATATTTCTTTATGCCCTTTACCCGACCTATCACTTCCCAAACCCCCTCCCTCCCTCCCCACCATCTCTAGGGTCCTTTCAAGTTTCTTCATCTGTAATAATAAAAATAATAAACTATTGAGTGGCAAATGTAGTGTCATAATTAAGAGTAAGTGCTCTGGAGTTAAACACCTGGGTTATAACCTGACTGCACCATGTATTGGCCATGTGACATGAGCAATTTCCTTGAGCCTCAGTTCCCTTATCTGTAAAATGGGGATGCAATAGTACCTAATTTATAGGGTTATTGGGAGCATTAAATGAGATAACATAAATAAAGTACTTCAACAGTGCTTGGCATGTAGCAAGCACTCTCCCATGTTAGTTGTTAATATGAGGATACATCAAAAATTTTACGGAAAGATTTTATCTTATAACCCTATTTTTCTGCTAACTTTTTGAAGTACCCTCATATTATCATCATTTTTGTTATTATTACTATTGTTACTATGCCATCAGGCAGAGAGCCTTGAAGGTGTTATCTTGTTTAATTCTTATAATAATACTATGAGGTAGTACCTATTTTCATGTCTCCATCTTATAGATGAGAAAACTGAGACTCAGAGAGGTGAAGTAACTTGGTCAAGGTAATAGCAACTAGGAATAGTAGGTCTAGGATTAAAAACCTATACAACTGCAGAACTCCATAAAAATTAGAGATGACATTGCAAAGTGCTGAGCCCACACAAGAAATTCTCAGTAAATGTAATGATAACCCCTGGAAAGGTAAACAGACACTGAGAAATAAGGCAGAACACGTTTCTCAACCCTATTTCTGATTCTCCTTTATAGCTCAGACCCAGCCAGAGGAAGAACGCTCTCCCCTCCATAAGGAGGAAGGGCCCCACATTTAATGAGCAGGAGATGCTGGTGGCAGAATGTGGGCAGAGATCTTCTCCATCGGAGAGTGCAGTGGAAGCTGTGTCCCTTATCCTCCAAACTTCCAGGAGCCCCTTTCCTCCTAACAGTAATAAGTACAAATACTTCCATTCCTTGTCATATGGAAAATCCAGAACCCACCTCAACACAGCCACAGACACTTAGGAGAAGGCTGACATCCTCCTAGCCAGCTCTGGCTTTAAATTCCTCTGCTGGGCTAGACTGATCCCCGCTCACATTCAGGACCCCTGTGGCTGCTTTCCTGCTCTCTGCTGTCCCCTTTGGTGTGGACATAGACCCTACCTCAGTCCCCAAGTCCCACTGACATGCAGAAATTCTGTGTAAAAGACTTCATTGAAGGTTCAGGAATTAGTTAAACCCAACAAAGGAAACAAGTTAAAGCTGTCACTGGGTATTGTCCCCAGCACACAGGATTTCTTACTACTGTCTTCTTTACACTTTGGCCAACTGTCATTTTTCCTAGGACTCTTCTCTCTCTCTGTAGCAAAACAGGCCCTTTGCCCTTATTCCTTCTCTAAGTTTTGCATCCATTTACCAGCCCATCTTCCAAACACTCAGAATACATGTTATTGTATTACAGAAATCAGATTAGTTCTCTTTTTGTTTGAAATCTCCCCCACCTACAACAGCATTCCTTAAAGTGGGGTCCATGGAGTGGTGCCGGTCCATGAACTTTGGTTCCCAGCGCGCATGGAGATTAAGTACAGATGTTAGAGTTTCGTAGCAACTTGACAGAGTAATTTTACGTCTGCGGAATCTAATAATAAAATAAAAATGGAATATGTGCTTTGTATGCCTTTTTATTTCATGTTTTTAATAATATATTTTACTATATTTTACAAAAGTACCAGTCCAGAAAGGACTGGAATTTTTAAAAAACTGGTTCTTCACCCTGGGTCATTTGAGAAGCACTGATCTAGACTGCCCAAGAGGTTTGCCTTATGGAATCCAACCATCTCTGTAGTGTATATTTCCAAAGAAAGGAACAGTTTTCCCACCCTGAGGGATTCTGCTACTCTCTTAAGGCAACTGGATTAACTCAGAAAATATTTTTATTCCTGATCATCAGCCACAAAAAGTCAACGCATGACTTGCCAATCATGGCAGCTTATGGGCAGGAGAAAGATGTAATGGTAACAAAAACGTTCATTCGTGCCACCCTTTAGCATTTATAAAGCACATTCATAAGCACCATTCCCTCTGATCTTCACGAGATCTCAATCAAGCAGTGTTGGTATGCATCCTACGTCACAAAGTAATATCTTGCCCATGATTCACCTAAAATATTGGAGCAGGACTCAAAACTGGTTCTTTGATTCCAGACTCCATGCCTATCATCACGTCACAATGTGATAAAAACCACTGGACAAACTCATTTCAAATGATAGACCATGGAGCTGGAATAGATAGATGTCCAAATTCCATCTTATCTTTATCTTGAACTAAAACTGTCCTCCAGATCTCTGGAGTTAATGAAAGTACCTGGTTCTTACTTTCTTTTCATGCCACTACACCTAGAGATACACATATCACTCTCGCATTTCTCCTTGCCAGGTCTGCTTTACAGCCTTACCTGCCTAGCAACTGCCTTCTCGACTCAGGAGAAAATGGGTCAGCAGTCACCAGGGACCAACTTCAAAAACAAAAAGCAAAGCTCAGAAGGGAGCCTTGAGTTTTCCCAATGGCGCCCCTGCCTTGAACCCATTGAACAATTCAATGTGTGCTGTTTTCTAATAAGGCAAACACTCTGGATTGACATTAAAAGCCTTTATGGGGCATAGCCACATGCTGACAAAAGAGATGGCCAAAACAAGTGTGAAGCAAGAGTTGAAAAACAATTATGGTTTTAATCTGATTATGCTATTGCCCAAAAGAAAACCAGAGGGGCTTTTTAGAACCTTGCTTCTGTAATTCTGATTTCTTCCACTTTTATAGCATATAAATAATTAAAATTATGCCCACAATACATGTGGCTTCATTCAGCAGGCATATTGAAGAATATTACATTTAGTAATTTACATGCACCGGAAACATAATACATTAGATTATACAGAAAGCTAAAAGCAGCAGGCCAACATGGACAAGTCTCATATGTAGTGCCTGCAAGAGCCGATTGCAGGCACATAAAGAGAGCTTGGGTTTTCCTAGGAACCATTTTCTTGCAAATGAAACATTTAATTATGGAGCTGAGTCCATAAATAGACCGTTAACACCGGGAGGGGGGATGGATGCAGCTATATTGCTGGATTAGCAGGGGAATTTCCTACGAGAAATTCATCAATGCCACAGATAATTAATTACAGCTCACCTTCTCCCCACATAGCCATGCCTTTATCAGCCAGCATTGGGGAAACAGCAGATGGCCAACCAAATACAGAATGCAATTTTCTGTCAACTCATTACTTTCAGAATCACAGATTAGGTACGAAACCCCTCGAAGGTCACTAGGCCATTCCCCTGTGTCCAGAACAATCTGCACCAGAACCGTCCCCATCACATAAGGATCTATCTCCCTCTTATTCAGAAAGAATCCCCAGAAAAAGGAATTTCACTGTCTGCAGAAGCCTGGAATCCCAGGGACTTTGAGCCCTTCCATTGGGAAGTAGTCCCTGAAGACTAAATTCTTCAGGACTTCTTCCTCATTGGTGTTTGGACGGGGTCCCCAGATGCTGCTGAAGCTCCTCAATCTGCGGGGCCTGCTGGGTTTTGCAGGGATGCTTGTTCTAGGCTTTCTTGGGGCCCTTTATTCTCTCCTTGCTAGGTACCAGCTAAACAGCACAACAAGCCTTCTTGTTCCTAAGTATTTTCATAAAAGACTTAAAAGACCACTGAAAAGTTTCAAAAGCTTTCATGACTATTTTAAGGTTGTTTATTTAAGTTGAAAGTATTTGAAAGGTTCCGACTTTATTTTTATCCATATGCGCCAGGGTTGTCCTGTTACTCATGCCACGGGAAGTTGTGCAGGGAAAATGAAGTTTTTGTATTCCCCCAAATGCTCTGCTCTGCCTCCCGGGCCTCTGCCTAGCTGGGCAGTCAGGAAAACTTAGACTTGTGAAATAATAGTATTTCAGTCCTGCCCCATGGAAAATGTCCCCTTAGAAACACAGTCTTTTCAAAATTGAATTTCCTGCCAAAAGTATCTCTTTGTCAAATGAATCCATGTATTTAGATAAATTTTGTTTTCTTGGATTTTATCTCCCCTTCTGTTTCCTAAGATGCCATCCTGATATATGAAAGGATTATTTCATCCTTTGCCAGCAGGTCCATGGTCCCAGCTGCGTATCTCCTGAAACTTTCACAAGTCTAAAATGTGCTCCCCAGAGTAGTGACAGCAGAAATGATAATGACGAATGACATGCTTCTTTTTGGGTGTGATGGGAGGTGAAAGGGCACTGCCATTTGAGGCCACTGGAGTATGTGGTTTCTGCCCCTTGCTTCCATCTCCAAGTACCTGCCTGCAATAGACTGCCTCAGCCCTTCCCAGCCCCTCACCAGGGAGGTGAGCCCTTCTGGGTTCCTTCAAAGACTCAGTTAGACTGTGACAGCCAGGAGCATGGCCTCTGGCTTTTCAATCTATTCTTCTGTTACCTAGCCTCCTCTCACCACAGCTCCCAGCCATGGTGGAGGTCCCCTAAAGACTTGAATCTCTCTCTCTCTCTCTCTCTCTCTCTCTCTCTCTCTCTCACACACACACACACACACACACACACACAGACATACATGCACACACACCACTCAAGAAAGCACACCACCTTCCCACTAACCCATTATTCTTCTCCCTCATGTTTATCTGGGCATAGGGGATGGCGACCCAAGGGAGTGAGAGAAACAAAGACCCTTGATGGAGTTTGGATGTGTTGTCCCCGGCTCTGGTCAACCCCACCCCAGTCTCTGTAAGTCTGTCTGTCTCTCTCGCTCTCTCTGTGTCTCTGCCTCTCTGTTTTCTGGTTCTCTGTTTCTCTCTCTTTGCTCTGTCTTTGTCTTTATCTTTGACTCTGCCTCCGTCTGATCCCTCTGATCCTTCCCTCCCTCCCTCCTTCTCTCTCCCTCTCCCTCCCTCTCTCTCTCTCCCTCTCCCTCCCTCTCTCTCTCTCCCTCTCCCTCCCTCTCTCTCTCTCCCTCTCCCTCCCTCTCTCTCTCTCCCTCTCCCTCCCTCTCTCTCTCTCCCTCTCCCTCCCTCTCTCTCTCTCCCTCTCCCTCCCTCTCTCTCTCTCCCTCTCCCTCCCTCTCTCTCTCTCCCTCTCCCTCCCTCTCTCTCTCTCCCTCTCCCTCCCTCTCTCTCTCTCCCTCTCCCTCCCTCTCTCTCTCTCCCTCTCCCTCCCTCTCTCTCTCTCCCTCTCCCTCCCTCTCTCTCTCTCCCTCTCCCTCCCTCTCTCTCTCTCCCTCTCCCTCCCTCTCTCTCTCTCTCCCTCTCCCTCCCTCCCTCTCTCCCTCTCTCTCTCTCTGTCTGTCTCTCTCTTCCCAGAATCATGAGCCAGATAAATCTCTCTTCTTTATAAATTACCCAGTCTCAGGTATTTCTGTTATAGCAACACAAAACGGACTAAAAAAGAAAATTGGTACCGAGGAGTGGGTGTTGCTATACAGATACCTGAAAATGTGGATGCAGCTTTGGAACTGGGTAATGGGCAAAGGTTGGAGAGGTTTGGAGGAATTAGAAGAAGAGAAAAAGACAAGGGAAAGCTTAGAATGTCTTAGAGACTTACGTGGTGGTGAGCAGAATGCTGATAGAAATGCGGACAGTAAAGGCCATGCAGATGACGAGGTCTCAGATAGAAATGAGGGACTTATTGGGAATTGGACAAAAGATCACCCTTGCTGCACCATAGCAAGGAACCTGGCTGCATTGTGTCCATACCCTTGGCCTTTGTGGAATTTGGAACTTAAGAGTTGTGAACCAGAGCATTTGGCCAAAGAAATTTCTAAGCAGCAAAGCATTAAGCAAGCTTCATGGTTGCTTTTTTTTTTTTTTTTCCTTTTTGTCTTTTTCTCGTGTCCGGCAACGGACCGCAACCCTCAGTGTCGCGCCCGTACTGGACCGGGACCGGCAACAGGATCGCAACCCTAGGTGCTGCGCCCGCCCCTCACTCAGCCAGTGAGCGGGAACCGGTCTGTATGTGGGATCCGAACCCTCGGCGGGAGCGCCACCACGATCCCAAGCGGCGCACTGTAGCAGTGCGCCACCGGGCCGGCCCATCGTGGTTGCTTTTAAGAGCCTACTCTGAGTTATGGAGGCAAAGACATGATGTAAAGCCAGAATTTAAAATGGAAGCAGAGCATAAAGATTTGGAAACTTTGCAGCCTGGCCATGCGGTAAAGAAGCAAAAAACTGGAGAACAATGCAAGGGGAAGCAGATGGTGAGACAGCCAAAGCTAATAGCAGAGAAAATGAGAGGAAAGCCCTGCAGGCATTTCAGAAGTCTGGAAGGGTGCCCCACCCATCACAGGCCCTGAGGCCTAGAAGGACTGAGTTATCCTGGAGGACAGACCTGGGGCACAGCTGCCCTCAGGATCCTGCTTCCTGCATACCAGCTGCTATGGCTGGAGCAGCCCCAAGTGTGGTTCGTGCAGCAGCCCTGGAGAGTAGAGGCCCGAAACCTCAGTGGCGTTCACATGGTATTAGGTCTGCAGGCTCACAGAACGCCAGAGCTGGGAAGACTTGGGAGCCTCCACCCAGATTTCAAAGTATGTATGGAAAAGTCTGGGGGCCCAGGAAGAGATCTGTCGCAGGGGTTGAGTCACTGCAGACAGCCTTCACTAGAGCAATGTCGAGCAGAAATGTGGCATCAGAGTTGCAGCAGAGAAACCCCAACAGTGCCATGCCTAGTGGAGCCTTGAGAGAGGGACCACCATGGAGACCCCAGACCTGTGGAGCTACCAGAGTGGAACACCAGCCTGGGAGAGGTGAAGTGTGGCCCGAGACCAGGAAAGCCATAGGAGCAGAGCTGCCCAAGGACTTGGGGACCCAACCCCCACACCACTCTGCAGAGGACGTCAAACATGGAATAAAGGTACCTGATTCACCAGCCTTGAGATTTAATGTCTGCCCTGCTGGGTTTCGGACTTGTTTGGGGCCTGTTTTTCCTTTCTTCTGGTCTNGCTCTCATGGCAAAATGGGGCATCCTCTTCACAGATAGAAACATCTCAATAATCTAAATTCTACAAATATAGTAGTGGCTCTTCAGCTGCAAATGTACTTGACACTAGGGATTATTGAGGACAAAAATACTTGATTTGATATCTCAAAATATATTCCCATTACATTTAGTTTCCCTCTGCAATTCCTGTGCCTCCTAGCCAGCTCCCTGAACACCCACCCACAAAATTCCCCCAGTCATGCACACAGAACAGACATGCACACAGAACAGACATGCACACAGAACAAACACATGCACATAGAACAGACATGCACACAAAACAGACACATGCACACAGAACAGACATGCACACAGAACAAACACATGCACATAGAACAGACATGCACACAAAACAGACACATGCACACAGAACAGACATGCACACGGGACAGACATGCACACGGAACAGACATGCACACAGAACAGACACATGCACACAGAACAGACATGCACACGGAACAGACATGCACACAGAACAGACACATGCACACAGAACAAACACATGCACACAGAACAGACATGCACACAGAACAGACATGCACGCAGAACAGACACATGCACACAGAACAGACACATGCACACAGAACAGACACACGCACACAGAACAGACACATGCACACAGAACAGACATGCACATAGAACAGACATGCACGCAGAACAGACACATGCACACAGAACAGACATGCACATAGAACAGACATGCACACAGAACAGACACATGCACGCAGAACAGACACATGCACACAGAACAGTCATACACACAAAACAGACATGCACACGGAACAGTTATGCACACAGAACAGACACATGCACACAGAACAGACATGCACACAGAACAGACATGCACACGGAACAGACATGCACACGGAACAGACACATGCACACAGAACAGACATGCACACGGAACAGACATGCACACGGAACAGACACATGCACACGGAACAGACATGCACATGGAACAGACATGCACACGGAACAGACATGCACACAGAACAGAACATGCACACGGAACAGACATGCACACAGAACAGACACATGCACACAGAACAGACACATGCACACGGAACAGNATGCACATAGAACAGACATGCACACAGAACAGACACATGCACACAGAACAGACACATGCACACGGAACACACATGCACACAGAAAAGACATGCACACAGAACAGACATGCACACAGAACAGACACATGCACGCAGAACAGACACATGCACACAGAACAGACACATGCACACAGAACAGACATGCACACGGAACAGACATGCACGCAGAACAGACACATGCACGCAGAACAGACACATGCACGCAGAACAGACATGCACATAGAACAGACATGCACACAGAACAGACACATTCACGCAGAACAGACACATGCACACAGAACAGTCATACACACAGAACAGACATGCACACGGAACAGACATGCACACAGAACAGACACATGCACACAGAACAGACATGCACACAGAACAGACATGCACATAGAACAGACATGCACACAGAACAGACACATGCACACAGAACAGTCATGCACACAGAACAGGCACATGCACGCAGAACAGACACATGCACACAGAACAGTCATACACACAGAACAGACATGCACATGGAACAGACATGCACACAGAACAGACATGCACACGGAACAGACATGCACATGGAACAGACATGCACACAGAACAGACACATGCACACAGAACAGACATGCACACAGAACAAACACATGCACACAGAACAGACATGCACACAGAACAGACATGCACGCAGAACAGACACATGCACACAGAACAGACACATGCACACAGAACAGACACACGCACACAGAACAGACACATGCACACAGAACAGACATGCACATAGAACAGACATGCACACAGAACAAACACATGCACACAGAACAGACATGCACACAGAACAGACATGCACACAGAACAGACACATGCACGCAAAACAGACACATGCACACAGAACAGACACATGCACACAGAACAGACATGCACATAGAACAGACACGCACGCAGAACAGACACATGCACACAGAACAGACATGCACATAGAACAGACATGCACACAGAACAGACACATGCACGCAGAACAGACACATGCACACAGAACAGTCATACACACAAAACAGACATGCACACGGAACAGTTATGCACACAGAACAGACACATGCACACAGAACAGACATGCACACAGAACAGACACATGCACGCAGAACAGACACATGCACACAGAACAGTCATACACACAGAACAGACATGCACTCGGAACAGACACATGCACACAGAACAGACATGCACACAGAACAGACATGCACACGGAACAGACATGCACACAGAACAGACACATGCACACGGAACAGACATGCACACAGAACAGTCATGCACACGGAACAGACATGCACACAGAACAGACATGCACATGGAACAGACATGTACACAGAACAGACACATGCACACGGAACAGTCATGCACACAGAACAGACATGCACACAGAACAGACATGCACAGAACAGTCATGCACATATGGCACACTCCTTGCTACATCTGAGAAGAGAAAATGGCAGCACCAAGATTCAGACCAACAGGTTTTCCTGGTTTGCTAACACACCAAGAAGTGAATCCTTAAGTCACTTTCCAGAAAAATCTATCATCCTGGTAGAGTCATAAAAAAGCATGGAGATTATTGGTTTATTCCATTTTTATTTATTTTAAAACTTGGGAATTCCACTAAACCTCAAAAAGTATGTCGAATGTCTTCACACAATGGTACCGTTAAACTCCAAACACACAAGGACACACATACATAGAATTTTTTTATAACCTATAAATGCATTTTCAAATGCCATTATCTTACCAATTGTATCTGTGAACTCCCAGTTAAACCTATGCACATTCCCGGTTCTACCCCAGAGGTACCCCCAGTAATACACATAGTAGGCTCTTAAAAAATGTGCGATGAATGAAATTGAACCCTCAGTGCTATGCCTTGGGGAGGAACTAACACCAGTGACAGATCTTACTCCTTCTTGTAGTTACTAGCAACATGGAAACAAACCTCTTAATCATAGGGTATTTTGTGAGGAATTTTTTTTCTCAGCCACTTATTTACTAGCTCACTCCTCATCATGATGTGTATAATATACAACACTGTGGAGAGATTTATGGGACAGATTTTAATCTCAGCTTCAGGGCATGCGTCAGTGCTTATCTCTAAATGGAGGTGTGTTTAATGTGGTCATTGTTTTGTATGATCACAGGACTCAGCCATCCAAATGACTGCATACCTGCAACCTAGGACAGAGAGCAACCAGGGGGAGTCAAGGAGGAGCCGCCACAGAGGATAGTCAAGGAGGAGCTGCCACAGAGGAGAAAGTGCCTGAGAGTGAGGGGTTTTTTACGGACTCTTCAGTCTTGGTGCATAAATTCAATAAATCTCAAACGCAGTTCGTAGAATTTGGGCCCGAGATATAAAAATCTCACTGAGGCAGCAGATCCTCCAAACCATGGTCGAGTCAAGGAGGAGCCGCCACAGAGGAGAAAGTGCCTGAGAGTGAGGGGTTTTTTACGGACTCTTCAGTCTTGGTGCATAAATTCAATAAATCTCAAACGCAGTTGGTAGAATTTGGGCCCGAGATATAAAAATCTCACTGAGGCAGCAGATCCTCCAAACCATGGTCCTTCCCTAAATGTGAGCTCAACCAAATCACATAAACGCAGAAGTCAGATTCTTTCCTGGAAACCTGACCTTTCCACCCCCTTCCTCTGCGTTTCAGGCTGGGAGAAGAGTTTCATACACGGAACTAAAGAGATCCACAAGATGTGGTTTAACACTTCCACCAGCATCTCGGTGACCTCTCCCTGCCCTCGGAGGCCCAGCCAAGCTGGCTTTCTCATCAGGGCCCTGGGGAAGAGCCCTGCATGGTTCCACCGTGCAGCTCCTATTACAGGGCCAAGGAAGGCCTTACTTAATGGCCCCCTGGGGCCTTTGACACTTGATCTCAGTCACTGTCTTCCACTGACCTCATGGGCTGAAATATATCTTTCAGATGGAAAAAATATTTTTGAACTTGAGAGCTCGTGTATTTTCTCCCAGAAAAGTGCCATTCTAATCAACTATGGCCCTTGACCATGTTCATTTGTTCATTCATTGTTTTAGTATCTAGTAATGGCCTGTTCTACTAGGCAAGGTGCATGAAACTATTAAGAACAGAACTCTCTTAAGATTCGTGTCTATTTTTGTCCAAATTACCTTCAAAGGAGTTGGAAGATGATATAAGGAGACAACTGCCCAAACACAGCTTTAAAAGAACACTAGGCCAGGGTCATTCTGCTCCTCCCCTCCTAGGTGTGGGGGTGAAAAGCATGACTGAGTGGAAAAGCAAGCTAGTGTCACAGAGCCCTGCCCCTGCCCACCCGCAGTCATAAATCAAGAAACAGATCCCATCTTGGAGAGTGTTCAGGGGAATCAGGGGGAGGTGTTGGAGCCAGGTGACCAGCTCTGGTCCTGCCTACCCTTCTTTCTGGCCTTTCCGTACTGTGTGCATATATGTATAGTGAGTTGAATAGTGTCCCCCTAAAATTCTTATCCACCCAGAATCTCAGAATGTGACCTCATTTGGAAATAGGGTTTTTGCAGATATAATTAGTTAAGGATTTCAAGATGAAATCATCTTGAATTTAGAGTGGGCCCTAAATCTAATAACTAGTGTCCTTATAAGAAGAGGAGAGGACACAGAGAGGCACACAGAGGACACGGTGATGTGAACATAGAGACAGAGATCAGAGTGATGTGTCCACAAGCCATAGAATGCCAAGGATTTCTAGCAATCACCAGAAGTTAGAAGAAAGACATGGGCCAGTTTGTCCTTTAGAGACTCCAGATGGAACCAACCCTGCCAACACCTTGAATTCAGACTTCTGGACTCCAGAACTGTGAAAGAATAAGTTTCTGTTGTTCCAAGCCACCCAGTTTGTGGTAACTTGTTGCCACAGCCCTGGGAAATTAATACGACATGTGAGTCACCAATATTCCTCACCACTAGATCTTCTCCCCTTCTGTCATTGTCTTCCTCTGAACGGTTCTCCCACCTAAGCTCCGAACACCACATTCTGGGACTAGAAGTATGTAGGGGACAGGAGACAGGCAACAATTTCACTTTCCCTACTCAGGGATGTGGAGGAGCCAGGTGGCACTGGGTTGCAAGAGCCAATTCTATGCATCTTTTCCCAAATCCATGTTCAGTAACATCATGTGGGTACCTTGAAATCCATCACCATGGGAGTTTTTACACAAGGGAAATTTGCAAACACTACAAATCAGGGCTTTTTCCCCAAAGTGCCAATGTTAAACATTTACCAGCACAACACTGTCCCTACCTGTGCTCAGCTACTTTCCCAGCTCTCTTCATAGCTCCGCCTGTCCTATTCCCACCAGAGGACAAGGGGTCAGGAGAATGACACTCATGTGAATACAAGCAAACCCGCAATCTTCTCCATACTATGCCACCAGTAGGTCAGCTCTGTTTTCCCTCTGAGCTCTGATCATTACGTGTACTATCATATATGAGGCCAACCCCCTCAGACGTTTGATTATTTATAACTTCAGAAAATTTCTTTTGCACAGCTATTTGCCAGGCTTTCATCTACAGCAGGCAGCACTTGATAGAAATATGGAAAATGGCCTGAACCTTAAATGACAAACAGATGAGGAGGTCCGATGAAAATCACACGTGTTTGAAGACCATGTGTTTTCAAATGAAATAGATATGGGATTTTTAATTGATGTTGACTTTAGCTCGTGGTAACATTTTTAGCTATCTTAATTAGCGGGTTCCAAGAAACGGTAAAGAAAGAAATGTGATCAAGGTGAACCCTAGAGAAAACCTGGCTCTGAGTGATCTCTCCCTCCCTTTTGCCCTCCCCTCACCCAATTTCTATTATCTTGTTGGGCAGGAAGCCCACCCTGTCCCTCTGACGCGATGCAATATGAGCAGCCCTGCCTTATGTAGGATCTTAAAGGGACACTGTGACATTCATATTTTAGGTAGTTATTAACACCATTCTCTAAAAACTCCTAGTTTTTCCACCTTTGGGGCTCATGGTAGGATTGTGTCTCCTAGCCTCCTGTGGCTGGATGGGCCCATGGGACTAGTTTTGTCTAATGAGTTAAGAGAGACTGTGACACTTGTCATTTTCTGAGCCAGAGCATTTAATTTCTAGTTCAATACCCCCAGAACTTTCTTTCCCTCTGGCAGAGTGACCAAGACCTTAGAGATGGTAACTACCCCATCAGAACCCTGGGTTCTGAAGGACTATGCAGTAGCCCACCACCACCCAAACCTGAAATTTCCATGTAAGCATGTAAGATGTAACCCTGTGTGGTTGCGAGCACTGAGATCTGAAGGCTGGTTGTCACCACAGGAAAACTCAGCCTATTCTATGAGTGCATCCCTACCTGTATGAACACCAGGGTTCCAACGGTGCCAGCCTCAGCTCCAATCAGAGCTCACTAAATGAGTACTGAGGATCATGGACCCAGACCACTATAAAAATCATAGATGGTGAGACCTGACAAGGACTTTACAAATTATCCAGGCCAATCTCTTTGTTTATCCCTGAGGAATCTGAGGCCCACAGAGGGAGACATTTCTTGCCTTACATCATCCAGCTAGTTAGTGGTGCTTTTCCTTAACCTGCCTCTTCCATTTAGGAACATGATCTGATCACAATTTCTCTGGGTTTTGGTATCTTCATAGTAGAATCCCACCTAGAGGTTGCGTATTTGAGAGACTAGGATCTGGAGTCAGACTGACTGGGCTTGACTCAGCTTTGTGACAGACCAGCTGCATGCCTCACCCAAGTTCCTGAAAGATCTGTGGGCCTCATGTCCAACATGTGCAGAGTGGGGAGGGTAAGAGGGTTGTGACAACATCTAAACGAGATCTATTTAAAATGCTTAGCACAGAGCCTGGAACATGCAACAGCTCAATTACATTCATGGGTTCCTTCTGTATGCCACCCCCAGAGAGGAGAACAGGGACAACAAAGAATACCGATTTAGTCCATGTGAAGTATCCCCACTGGGAAAAAAAAAAAAAAAAAAAAGGTGTGTGTGTGGGTGGGGGGGGCTTGCCTTTCCTGGAAACTAAACAGTGCTAAGCAGATTCAATGTAACTCCATACTTAGCAATTCATTGAGGATAGTTGGTTGTTTTGCCCAAATTATTCAGACAATGATCTCAGCTCTTCCTTTGCTTTAAATGTAAAACCCAAGGCAATGACAACGGGTTTATTAGACTTCATCTTCCCAGGAGACCATCAGCTCTGTTTTAGCATCAAAAAGAATAAGATACCCCTCAGAAAGCTGGCAAAGGCCCAGCAAAGAACGAAATTATTCCTCTGAACCCCTTTTGATCCTAAAATGCCAACTCAAGGATTGTTGCTCAGGTAATAGTGCGTGGCTGTGTGTGCTGTTTGAGCACCAGCAGGGAGAGAGTCCAAATTACAAAACACAATATGCCCTCGCAATATGATTTTCTTACTTACATTCTCTCCCTGGGTCCCCAGTAAGTTAATGACCATCTCTACGATGTTTTTGGCAAAAAGAAAAGTGCCAGCACTGGACTCCAATCATAAGAATCTAGCCCACGGGTTACCATTTCAAGATCACTGGAAAACACAAACCCACCCCCCACCCCCCAGCAAAGGATTTCTGCCTTCTAGAGAAAATGATTTTCAAATGGGGAAGACTTCCCATACCAATTGGAGATTAGACTTAAATTGTAAGAATCATTGAGAATGGCGACATTTAGATGTTCCCTGAGTGTAAGCAGATTCTTTCCTGAAATGATACTGATGGAAAGAGAGAGCTGTGTGTGCCTTGGGCCTAGGGAAGGAAGGAAAGCCCCATAGAAAGGAACAAGCTTGGCCTGGTGTGGTAGATTATCTTTACCTACTTCACAATTTTCTCTGCTCCCAGCTTTATTGACAAGCCCAAGGGCTTCCTTGAGCAGAGACTTGAATTCAGGATGCAGACAAACAATTTCAGCTACTTGGCATTCTGGGACTTTTCACTAACCCAAGGGCAGGTAGGCAAGATGAAATGATCTGATCATAGAGCAGGACCAGCAACGAGAGGATATAGTTTGTGTATAGCAAAGCCTGTCTGGCTTTTCCTGATTTCTGTCCTTGGCTTCCTGTTCTTATTGGGACAGGACTCAAGGTATCATTCCTACAGACAACTGGATTTCAAGGCCAAGCAGATATTCTTAGACTTCAAGCGGTAGAGAGATGGAGCTGGGTGGTGCACAAGAAGGCAGGGGGTATATTCATCCACACTAGCATGTTACAGATTTGATGCCATAGCATTTTGCTTTCCTCAGAGTGGGTAGTGTTTGTCTATGAGCCAGGCTTGGTTGATCTCAGCGGGGCTCATCCATGCACTTCTGTTCAGCTGGTGGGACTACTGGGGTTTGGCTGGTCAAGGATGGCCTCAGCTGGGAGGACTTGGCTCTCCCCCACATGCCTCTCACATTTCTCCACTCTCTCTCAGGCATGCTCTCATGTGAGTGGCAGAGGTCCAAGAGCAAAAGAGGAAATACACAGCACTTCTTTAGGTCTCTATTTACATTGAGTTGGTTACTGTTCCCCTGGCCAATGCAAGTCACATGGGCAAGCCCAAAATCAGCATGGGAGGACTCTGCAAAGTTACAGGGCAAAAGGCATAGAGACAGGGAGGACATTAATTAGGACCATTAATGAAATCAGTCTGCTACATTATCTTTCATGATGAAAGACTCAAATATCTCATGATCCTTGACTGTCCGCTCATATTTAAGACTGAGGCAATGGAAAGCTGATTGGAAGCTCTGTGGGAGAGCAGGGCTTGTTGACAGCTGGAGGTCAGTGTAAGACAATTAGAAGAGAGCTGGCCTTTTCATTAGAAGCTTCCAAATGCCAGCATATGGGTCTTTTCTTGAGGACATTTAGTTTCTCCAGAGAAACATACTCTGATCTCCTTCCTAGGGTGGAGTATAGCTCCCGATAATTCTGAGATCAAGTCAGAGGGGAGAGGGCAGTGATAGCTCAGTATATAGATACAGAAAACCCTAGTTTTCACTTAGTTTCTCCAGAGAAACATACTCTGATCTCCTTCCTAGGGTGGAGTATAGCTCCCGATAATTCTGAGAGCAAGTCAGAGGGGAGAGGGCAGTGATAGCTCAGTATATAGATACAGAAAACCCTAGTTTTCAGCCACAAACCTCACCTCCGCCCTCTGCTGGCCCAGCGTCCCAGAGACCATTCCTTTTTGCCAGAGATTAAACCTCTGGACTTCTGTGTGGGGTGGAAGAAGGGAAGGGTTGCATGAGAAAGAAGGTGGCAAAGGTGGCTGCTTGGCTGTGCTGGGTTGGTGAGGTGGCCTTGGGATGGCCCATGGCCCAACTTCTCCGTGCTCAGACTTTCACCCAACCTCCCTGTGTTATTCCATTTCCGGTGCTTATAACAAAATACACAGAACTGAGTAATTTGTAAGAAAACAAAATGTATTGCTTACAAGTTTCAGAAGCTGGGAAGTCCAAAGTCCAGGGAACACATCTGGTGAGGGTCTTCTTGGTGGTGGTGGCTTCACAGCAATGCGGGGGTCTCACATGGCAGAAAATGGAGGAGCAGAGACAGAGAGAGAGACTAACCTGTGCTCTCCTTTTACAGCCCTCAGAACCACACCCACAACCACCCTTAAACCATCAACTGCATCACCTCTTCATGTCTCCACCTCTCAATTACTGTAATAGGGTTTCCCACCCTCAGCAGTTACAGTGGGAATTAAACTTCTAATACGTGGACTTTGGAGGACACAATTCATTCCATCCCCAGCGCGCCTGCTCCTCGCGGTGCCCAATGGGGCCTGTGCCCACAGCACCGAGCCTCCTGGGCTTCTCTCTGTGGTCTCCTCTTCACGAACACTGACGTTTCAACTTGAATGCGGCTACTTCTGGGGAACCTGAGTGGGACTTGGGGATGAAGGGTGCAAACAACTCATGTTTTTTCTATTTTAATAGTACTTGACTTTAAAGGACATACCTATATTTCTATGCTAAGTATAAATTTTAAAAGAAAGCTAGACATGAGGGGAAGAAGAGTTTTGACATTTTTGCTTGGGAGCAGAATTCCAACATGAACCACTGGGTTCGGTCCGTCATTTGGAAGCTGTGAGTACAGCCAGAACAGCAATTAGCCCAGTCCTCTCTCCATGTCTATCTGCTTTTTTGGAAAAACAAATAAAAACAGTAGCACTTTCCAAACTTATTCACATCATGACTCACGTGGAAAATGACACTATTTGCATAGCACACTGGTTACTCATGGCCAGAGGCAGCTTGGTGTACTGGCTGCAGCTCAGGCTGCCCCAGACTTTCCCAGGTACCCTGAGGGTGTGAGAATTAGGCACGCCTGGAATTCGAATTCGTGCATGGCGCACCAGTAAGGAAACTCGGCCTCAAACCATCTGTGGTAATGAACCCCTTCATTCCTTTATTTCTAATGCACTGCAGACTATGACATGGTCCTACTGTGAATGACTGGTACACAGCTCACACCACATGTCACTCACCACCCACACCGTCAACAGCACCCAGGCTACACCCTATTCAATGAGATGACCCACTAATCACACACTTGTATGTTGCAGCAACATCAGGTAGATTTAAATGTTATAAATTGAAATGTTATATGATACTTCTCAGTATCTGTATTTATCCTGTCATGGACCAGTAGTAAAGAGTTCACAGACAGGCACCAATAAGTAGCAGTCCACACTTAATTTTCTAAGACTATTTCCTGCCCAAGGAAATTTGAGGACCTGAAAGTCACTTTAAATCTAGAACATTACAGTTTTCCTTTCTTTCTTTTTTTTTTTTTTAATCTGTTTTTATCTGTTTTATTCCTGTCCACTTTATGGGTCAACAGCCACACCTGCAAGTCTTTTTGAGACATTCTTCTGCCTTAGAGAATTCATTCAAACTTCTTATTTTGCAGATGAAGATGCTGAGAGCTGAAGAGATGAAGTGACTTTCCCAGAGTCCCACAGCTGGTTTGCAGCAAATCTCTGAATCCAGCTTGATGTCTTTGTCCACGACTCCAGTGAGACCTGAAACAGAAACGTGAATTCTTTGTATGAAGTCTGTTCCATAAATATCTAATGTGACCTTTGGTAATGCTGATTGTCCTAACTTCCAACTATCATCTAAAATAAGAATGGAGCTGCCCAATTAGCATTTGGTGTGTACAGGAGCATGCACTTCTCCAGTGCTCCCCAAGTTCCTGCCTGACTGGTAGCAGTACTGCTTCAGGTAAGGGTTGAGAGAGAGCCAGGCTCATGTGGCCAGAGCTCCCCTGGCATTGCAGACATGGACTGTCAACAGTGAGTACCCAAACACATTGATCAGAGCTACTGTTCAGGTCACCAGATCCCACCAGATTGACAGGGCTCTAAACAAGCCACAGCACATTCATAGAAGGGTCTGTAGCTCTGAAGCACATCCCTTGAGGAGAAATTAGAAGAGTAGGAGATGTTCAGTCTATAGAAGAGAAAACTCAAGGATACACAGAGCTGTTAATAAACATTTGAAGAATTTTCACACGGCAAATGGATTAGACATAGTCCAGGGGGCCCCAGAAGTTCACACTAGTAAAAGTTACCTTAATGTGCAGAAGAATTTTCTAGTAATTTCAGCTAATGATGGAATGAGTTTCCTGTCATCAGAGGTACATAAGCAGAGATGTTTGGAAAGGTATCGAGTGTTGCTGGATAAAATACAGGATGCCCAGTTAAATTTGAATTTCAAATAAGCCAAAAACACACTTTTAGTATAAGTATGTCCCAAGTATTACATAGACATAGTAGAGAAGTATTTGTTGTTTATCTGAAATTTCAATTTAGCTAGGTTTCTCCTAATGTTTATTTGCTAGCTCTGCCACCCTAAATATTAGGGGAACAGTCTGGGCTATGATTTTTCCACTCTTTTTAAGATTATAGAAAGGTGTACTGAGACAGCCAGGCTGCTGTTGGTCTAAATGAAAAACATAATTTTTCTAAAGAAAAACTGCCCTCTCGAGTCTCTTAGAGCTAATACAAACTACCCAGCTGTTCCAGCAAGGGCTGTCATTACAGAGCTCAATAAAATGGATCCTCTTCAGCTCTGGGGGATTGAGAGCTACAGGGCTTCCTCACGCAACAAGGAGAGCTTGTCGGATTTGTTTAGTAAACATAATGTTTGACACCAGGCCTTCCCCTCGTTTGTTTATATTTGGTTGCACTGCCAGCCAGGGGCAAGGCCCGTGGCTCCATGGTCAGGGATCTTGTTAGGAAGTAAGCAAAGACCATAGGTGTTCCCTGGAGAAAAGACAGAAGAGCCAATCAGAAAAGAATTCATGCAAAATATCACTGCTTCCACCCAAGACCTGCAACCCTGCCTGTGCCACCTCATGGGGAGAAGAGACTCCATCACCTGGTCTCTCCCCCGAGCCCCACCATGAGCACTGTGTCTGCAACTCAAAAATCCAGTCTGTTTCTTGGCCTGGCAGGTCCTCTGTCAGCTGGCCCACCCCATTGCCAGGTTAAAGAATTTTTAACTGCAGCAGAAAGTATTGGGACACCATTGTGAATTTCCTGCCTTTCGTCAGTTTAAGCCAGATGCTTGCCTCTCCCCAGCTCAGCCCACTGAGAGAGGCAGATGATCCACACTCAGCCAAGTTGTTCATGTTGTGAAAGCTTCCAAAGGCTCATGGTCTTAAAGAGGGAAACAGAAAATGAAGCCAGCCTGGAAATTCCTCACCTGTTTCCCTTGGCTCTCCCCACACCTAGAGTCCCTGTTTAAAACTGGCCTGTTGCACCTGAGTGTCATCCTTCAAAGGACTGATGAGAGAAGGTGCACATCATCTCTGGGGATGGGGTAAGCTGGCACTACCCAGCTGCTTGGCCTACTGACCGGGTGGACATTCCAGCTCTGAACCACTCCATGACATCCCAGAGAACAAAGAGGGTGGCAGTGGAGGAACTGCCCAGCTTTGGAAAGGGGCTAAAGAGAGGGGAGGGAGGGGACCCAGTCCAACCTGCAAATGGCCAAATCCATTCATTAAATGGGCAGGATAGAAACAGGGGAGGCTGGCTTATTAGGGGTATGTGATCCAGAGTCCAGAGCAGCTGGAGTCTAAGCCCATTGACCTCAGTGCTGACCAAGTTGAAGAGCAGAGCTGTATTCACTTGCAAATCAGCAGAGCTGAAAATAGGCTGGATTTATCTCCTATCTATGCAAGCAGCCAGCTTGGTTCAGCTACAACAGCATGGTTCTGTATCACCGTCCCTCAGAAAACAGCTATTTGTCAGCTGCCCTGGAGAGGCCATGGAGCCAAAATTCCAACTTTGTTCCATTAGTCACCTCGAAATGGAAAATGAATCAGAAAGAAGTTTGAAGTGTATGTTTCTGTGCTTTGGGAGGACCTGTCCTGAGCAGGTGACCTGCAAACACAACAGCAATCCATCTGGGCTGGCTTTCCCAGAGGACACCTCCAAGCAGCATGTCTTTCAAGGCTGTGATAAGGCCCAAGGGTCTTATTCAGCTTCAGCCAGGTGCTTCCAGCTGAACACCAGAGAATTCCTGTATCTGATGGAGAGGCCAGAGGCTGGGGCTCCAACTCCCAGCCTGTTTCTCTACTGATGCTAAGGCCAGCTAGGAAGTTCCTCATCCCCATCCTGTGCATCCTGATTCCAAATCCCCTTCCCCTCCCACCTAGCCCTCTTCAAGAGAAAACCCAAAAAACCTGTACTTTCACTTCCTCCCTCCCAAGTCATCCTAGCCAGAGTGAAAAGATGATTCGATCATCCCATAATGAGAACCAGTGTCTCCCTGCCTCAGTTTACCACCACGTATGCCAAAATCAAAATAAGTAGTTGTAAAAAAAGAATCAAGAGAGAAAGGAGTGATGAGAGATGAAGGGATAAAAAGGGCAAGGGGAAAGGAACTGGGAAGGTGGGAGGGAAATGGGAGAAAAAGATAAATGGAAAGAAAGACAAAGGAAAAGGTGGGGAGAAAGAAGAAAGGATGGGGAGGGCAGCTGGCAGAGAAAAAATAGAGAAATATAACATTAGCCCCCTCATCTCAGCCTTCCTGAGAATCACAACAGTTCCACTTATACAAGGCAGAGACCACCAACTCTGGGGCAGTCTAGGGTCTGCAGGATTCCAACCTCCGAGCCTCGAGCAGGAACAAAGGAGACAGGCAGGCACCTTCCATTGCAGCCTAGGGATGGGGGTGTGGAGGGACCAGGGCAGGGCTCTGGGCAAGCCCAAGCCTGAGGGCAGAGGTGGTAGCTTGGACATTTTTCCCCACACCCAGGACAGGTCGGGACCCCAGTAGGAGGGACAGATGTCATTCCTATGCTTTCTCCCTTCCAGGTCCCACATTGTTTGGGGTCTCAATCTTTTCACCGACTTCTAGCATTAGAACATCGCTGGCAGTCCCTTCTTGAGAGCTGCAGAAAACCGGAGTAAAGAAAGAAATCAAAGAAAGCCAGCATGGAGCAACCTGTCTTTCAGAGCTGTTCTTCATCCGGAGAGAAGAGATTTGACAGGAAGGTTCTCAGTAGCCTCAACCCCATCCCCACCCCAAATTGCCACACTGACAGAAATTCCACCATTTACTGTTCATAAGTCACTCATGCCTTCTTGTGAGTCACCTTATCTGAATGCACAGGAAGGGAAAGAGATATACACAAAGCCCTCCCCACCCAGGAGGGCTCGGGGCCTTGGCCATACTTTGTGTGTATGTGTGTCTGTGCACACACATGCATACATATCATACGTTCACACAACCTGTCCAATGACTATAGCTACCTAACAAATTACCCCAAATGTAGTGGTATGAACCAACCATTTATTATGCTCACGAATCCTGTAGGTCAAAAATTCAGAGTAGGCTGGAGACAACCTGTCTTTACTCCATGATGAACAGGCCCTCAGCTGGAAGACCCCAAAGGCTGGGGGTGGAATTATCTGGACCCTCATTCATTCACATCCCTGACTGGTGACGGTGATTGAAGCTGACGCCTATGCATGGCCTCTCCATGTAGCCTAGGCTTCATCCCAACCCAGTGGCTGGGTTCCCAGGATGAACATCACCTGATAGAAAGTCAGTAAGAAGCCATATCACCATATGACCTAACTCAGAAGCCACACAGCCCTCTTCTGCCACATTCTATTCATCGAGGCAGTCACGGAGACCCACCCAGTTTCAAAAGGAAGGGAAATGGACTTCACCTCCTAATGGGGGACAGCATGTAGGATCAGAAATATTGCCATGACCATCTTTGGAAAACATACTTAACAGTATTTTCCCCGAACAGCATAATAATGGAATGCTAATGTATGCTTTACACTCTTCCAAACACTTTAAGGCACTTACAGTATCAGATGCTCATGAAACACTCATGCACAAGGGACAGCAGTTCATGCTATTCTCATTTTTTATATAAGAAAATGTGTATGTACATATATACATATACACATATATATACATACATATACACGTATATATGCATATATATATATATATTTTTTTTTTTTAAAGGTTGAGCAACACACAAAAGATCTGGCTTATTGAGGGATTAAGACTAGAACCCAGGATTTCCACCTCATGGACCAGCCTTTTCCCAGGAACTCACACTTAAGAGGACTGGCTCCAAATGGCCCCTATTTACCCATTCATATCTACAGCAAGTCACCAACAGCTTGAGAAGTCTGATCTGTAGGAGTCAGAGGCAGCTATTTGTAGACTTCGCAACCCTGTCTTATGCATCTGCCATCCCTTTTCACATGCTGTTCCCTATAACTGGACTGAGACAACTCTACCCTGGTATCCTTTCTAGCTGTTTATCCTTCACTATCTGCTCCTCCAAGGTGACCTCTTATAGGACACTCTCCCTGGCTCCCCTGGAGTTAGTCTGACCCTGCTGTGGACTTCCGCAGCTCTTGGTTGTTTACTCTGCATCATTCTCACACCATTCTGTCATAATCGCTGTTCATGCTACTGCCTCTTCAACCACACCGTGAGCTCCTTAACTGCAGGGATTGTCTCTCAATACCACTGTATCCCTAATGCTCTAAGTACTCGATATGTTGGGTGCTCGAAAGACATCTGTGAACACTTTGGCAGTTCCTCAAAAAGTTAAACACAGAATTACCATGTGACCCAGCAACTCCATTCCTAGGTATATACCAAAAGAATTAAAAGTGGGGATTCAAACAGATACTTGTACATGAATGTTCATAGCAGCATTATACACAGTAGCCAAGAGGTGAAAACAACCCAAGTGTCCGTGGTTAGATGAGTGGATAAACAAAATGTGGTATTATAAAATTGAATATTATTCAGCCTTAAACAGGAAGGAAATCCTGTCACTTGCTACAACACAGATGAATTCATACAATTGAATATTATTCAGCCTTAAACAGGAAGGAAATCCTGTCACTTGCTACAACACAGATGAACCCTGAGGACATTATGCTAAGTGACATAAGACTGTCAACCTGAAGACATTATACTAAGTGAAATAAACCAGACACAAAAGGACAACTACTACATGATTCCACTGATACTAGGTACCTAGAATAGGCAAATTTGTAGAGACAGAAAGTAGAATAGAGATTACCAGGGGCTAGTGGGAGGGGAAATGGGAATTATTGTTCAATGAGCACAGAGTTTCTGTTTGGGAAGATGAAACAGTTCTGGAGATAGATGGTGGTGATGGTTGTACAACATTATGAATGTTCTTTATGCCACTAAATTACACACATAGTATTGTTAAAATATGGTAAATTTGATGTTATACACGTTTTATTATACCAAAAACTACATTCATCCAATTATTCAACACAGGCAGTGTGATGTAATAGAAATGCCTCTCAACTAAGCCACTGGCCACTTGTGCCAGATCCAATTCACCAAGTTATATTGAACAAGTCACTTCTTTTCTCTGGATTTCAGTTTCCTCATCCACAAAGTGGAGCTGCAGGACTGGTGAGGTCTACAGTGCACTGCCTCTCCCATCACAGAACCAGCCCTGCAAAGTGCTCTGAACAAGAGAGCAGCTGGGACGCAGGGGGCAGGTAAAGGACGAGAAAGGAGCCCTTGTGGCCTGGACTTGCATGGGCTTCGTCCATTTGGAAACCCTCTGGGGCTGTCCAAACTGCAGCAGAGCCCGACAAACAGACACACGGGAGGCTTGCTGGGACAACTCTTCCCCACCCCTCCTCAAACAATCCTTCACAACTTGACTTCAGAGAACACAATAAGATGGTTGCCTCTATTGCTTTGTGTTGTTTATGTCAGTTTTTAATTAATGCCCACCATTGTGCTTCATGTCGCCCAAAGCATCACATTCTGTTTCTTCCACAAACATTTGTCTAAAATGTTGACATTCTTATCGCTAAATCTAACATTAACTTCTCAGACATTTTCTTAGTTGAATCCCTTGTGTCCTTTGATGCTGCTGGGACTGTCTCCTTCAAGCTCTCCCCTCCCCCTCTCTGGCTTTTTGACTGGTACCGTGTCCTCATTCTTTCTGCACCTCTCTGGCTGATTCTACTTCCCTCCTACATGTAGCTTACAAAGGGCTTGTGCACCCCTTGCCTTGTTAGTTTCTCTCCTGCCAAGTCTCCACTGCCATATGTAGCTGATCACTCCCAAATCTATGTCTCTGACCCATACCTCTCTCTTAGATTCTGGATCTGTTCACCCAACTACCTGTCACATATATCCACTTGACAAACTTCACCCAGGTAAGGCAGGCTCAACATGTCCCACCTTGGACTCATTGTCTCTGTCCCTCCTCCCGAGAGAAAGTGGCTCTTCCAAGTCACAGAGCTAGTTTGTTCCACTCTCTCTGGACATGCAAGTGTGTCTTTTCTCCCCAAAATGCATGCTTTCCCAAGTGTTTTATGAAGCTTGTTCATTACTTATGCCCATGGGTCATACAGAAAAATCAAATATCATCAGGTAAGGATGGTGATAACATTCCAAAATATTAGGGAAGTTTTTGCAAGGAAAAAAAATTTATTTCCATAATTCTAAAGGCCTGACGATATGCCTAGGGAACTTGATAAGGTAGAGAAATGACGCTATGGAAAGGTGGAATCAGGAAGTTCATGGGAGAGAAGATAAACAATCAGAGTAGGAGGAGTGGGGAGGTGGGAGGGAAGAGAATAATTGTCAAAATCCCTCCATATCCTGAGACCCAAATCACTTTAGGAAACAGATTCTGGAGAATCAACCATGCCTGTAAAATAACACCCAAACTAAGAATGGTTTTTACATTTTTAGATGGTTGAAAAAAAAAAAAATCAAAACAAGAATAACATTTCATAGCACATGAAAATTATATGAACTTCAAGTTTCAGTGTCCATAAATAAACTTTTGTTGAAATGAAGCAAAGCCAATTCATTTATATATTGTCTGCGACTGCTTTCATGCTACAACAGCAGACCCACAAATGCTAAAATATTTACTATCCTGTCCTAGGGTTTCAGTGTCCATAAATAAAGTTTTGTTGAAATGAAGCAAAGCCAATTCATTTATATATTGTCTGCAACTGCTTTCATGCTACAACAGCAGACCCACAAATGCTAAAATATTTACTATCCTGTCCTAGGCTGAAAAAGTTTGCTGATGTCTGCCTTAAATCCACCTTAGTTAATCCCTCACCTCCCCCTACCTCTGTGGAAGAAACCATTTGCACCCCTACACCATCTGCTAGACATTCTTTCTACCCTGTTCGAGGACACTGGGTTGAATTAAATGGGTTATATACAGCCTAACTTAAATTCACGCTCCCCCTCCCCTTTGCCCACAAAGCCTTTTTCAATTGCTCCTGTCTACAATGAACCTGTCCTTCATCTGAAATCCACCTGTTCTACTAGGAGCTGATGTATCAATTTACTAATGAATTGTGGTCTTTATGATTTACTGTGTTAGTGCTGTAAGTTCTTTGAGGCAGGTTCTGTGTTACTCAATTTGATACACACAGTCTGAGATCTTAGTATGCACAAGGGACTATGCATACTAAGGATTCGAAGAAGCTTAAGACACAATCTCTGCTTCCATTGATTTACAATCTAGTAGGAGTAGAAAAATAAATTAATTTTAATTATGTACAATTTATACATACATATATATGTATATATAAATATTCAGTTGGGGCAGAGAGAGGGGGAGCCAAACTGGGAACCAGAGTATCTTTGGGGGTCAGCAGGGTGTGATGAGGTTAATGGGAATGATGAACCTCAGGAAGATAAAAGTTACCCCTGGATCAGATATCCCTTCTCACCTATAGAGTATCCCTCAGATTAGAAATTTGGAGGGTCCAAGCTTTCTTTCAATAGGAGAGATGTCTTCATACCTTGCCATATGTATTATACAAGACTAAGGGCTAGGGCCAGAGAGTGATGCAGAGTCCCAGGGAGGGGGACTTCAGCTGCAATGTAAAGAAGAACTCATATTCAGAGTTGTTCAGAGATGGACAAATTGCCTTAAAATAATATGAGAAACCACCTTAAAATAAGAGAGATTTAAACATATTCTAGATGCTCATCTAACAAGAATACAGGCAATAGTTTGTCTAGAGCCTGTAAACGAAAGTATAATTCACAGACCAGCAGCGTCTACATTCTCTGGGAGTTGGATGCTATGCAGATTCTAAGTCCTCATATCAGAATTACTGGATTATAATCTCCCAGACTCTAGTTATTAGAAGTAACTAGCATTCTCAGTGATTCGTAGTCATATTAAAATTTGAGAATCATGAACTAGACAACCTTCAGATTTCCTCCCAACCTTGAGAATCTCACCTTCAAAATTAGGAGCTAAAACCTCATGTGAGGCTAGACATTAGTAATGTTATTGTAGATGATATCCTTGCTGCTTCTTTAAAAGAGATTCCCAAGAGCTACCCATGAGCTTTCAGATACTCAGCATCTTTAGGTCTATACTGCTGTTGGGGGCATCAAATTTAGATCAAGGAGACTCAGGAAGTACCACAAATAAGATCTTTTAAATGGTGTGCCATCATAGACATATCAATTTTCATATGTGCTCAGTTCCAACATGCCAGCATGCTAAGGACACAATGCTTTCTTGGTTCATGTCAGACCACCAATACCACATGTTCAGTCACAGCTAAGAGAGGCTCTGTGACCTATTTTGATTCATCTACAGGAGAAAACCCAGCTCCTGGGAGCATGAAATCCTAACAACAGACATCTTGGGGCCTGGTGCATGTAAAATACCATCCAAGTATAGTTTCCCCATTCTCAATACTGAAAGAAAAAGGAAGGCAAAGGACTTGCACAGTCCCTTCCCAGTCTCCCCACCCCCACCCAAATTATATTCTGCACACACGCTGAAGCATTAGCATCGGCTGATTTGGAAGGAATATTGGAAATGAAGTGATAGCAGAGTAAATGTCAATGCATTCAGTGTGACACCGTGAGCACCAGATCTTAAACAGCTTCATCATTGTGGCATTTACTGTATCCTGAAATAATATTAATCCCACTGTTGTCCTTCTTGATGGAATCATCCATGAATATGGTTTATGGGCCTGGCCAAAGTGATAATAGGTTAAAAGAACAGCCTATCCAGTGTTCCACTAAATTAAGGTCGCTTCATGGAATTTAATGAAACAAGTGCTGCATGGGGTTTTCAAAGGACGTTCTTGTAATTCATGTCTATTTAGGGCTCCTGATAACCAGAAACCTAATTTCTTAGAGTAAAATAGCTTTTTGTAAAGCCTGGTCATATAGAAGAATAAAAAAGAAAAAACTTTAAAGGGCAATAATCAGACCTCAACTGTAATATTTTGTTATTTCAAATCCAAAGTTTAAGCAAAAAAGAAAAGAAAAAGAAATTAATCAGATTTATATGTCATTCTGCAGCTGAGTGCTGAAATAAGGATCACACACCCAGGAAAATGAAAAGATCTTGGGGTGTAGAAGCCCACAGCATCCTAGAAATGATGTGAATGGGAGGAATTGTTCAGACTTTGAGAATGGTAGAGAGAAGACAGTGGTAAATGCTCCCAGGCACCTATTTCCTTTCCACTTGCCAAGGCTAAACAGGGCTCAAGGGTTTAAACCTTCTCTGAGAGAACCATACCCCAGATTCATGTGCCTGGGAGTATAGGGACATTCCATTTCCCCTGCTAAAGACTGAGCCAAAGCATCAAACACCATAGATATTTATTTCACAACTACTATAGGTATGTAGGACATTCCATCTATGTTTTACGGTAGAGGCAAGACCCAAAGAGATTAATTGAGTTCTGCCTGAACTGTGCCTTTTTCTTGTTCGTGTCACCTATGTCTTAACATTTTTTTGTTATGGTAGAGGTCACAAACTCAAATACTAACAGAGGCCATAGAGGTAACTTAAATGGGTGAGGTGGGCTAGGTAAATAGATAATAGAGACCAGCTGAGACTGTGTTCAACTGGGGAATGCTTGCCCCATTGATAAGGAGAAGCCAGTATTGAGCTTGGGAACATTGATTCCATGCAAGAACATAGACTTACTGTTGCTGTGTTTTCTGACTTCTCAAGAGATTCCAGAAACTTCAGATTTTTATGTGAAATAATCTAGGTCTAAAGTGGCACAATTTTAATTGTCTTTTTTAAATTACAGAACATTATGACTGTGAGCTGTGGCCCTGACTTGGCTTGTAAATGGGAATTTGCCACTCCTGTCAGAGCAACAGCCAGCAATGTCCTTTAGGCTTTGAGGCACTATGTTGAAAAGGGAATGCAGTAACAAATATAAACCCCAAAAGTATGTATAATAACAATACACAAATCACATTAAACAAAGACAAGTCACTCCTAGAACTCATTTTCTCTCTGCATTGGGCCTCTTCATAGTCAATTTCCAGTTAACTTTGCTTTTTAGGCAAATATTTGTAAAGAGTTTGAGGTCAGGTTATTATCTCTGACATCAGGGTAGATGGGGAGGGTGTATAGCTAGCCACCACCTTCTGGGTAACTCTTGCAGTGGGTCTCCTTGAAAAAGTCTTCCTTCTCTCCCCTGCGTGGTCAAAGTCTATTGTGAGCTGCCCATTTTCACAAAAAATTTGTAGGCATGTCTTTCTCTCTCTCTCAGTTGATTTCAGTTACATCTCTCAAGACAAAACTGGGTTAATTACCCAGATATTTGGCTGTCCTTTAAGGGCCCAGTTTACTAGGACCCAGAAGCCACAAACGTAATATATTCAGCACAAGCTCCCAAGGCTACCTCCCCAATCCCAGCCCAGGCATAGCAGGATGACCCAGTTTTCCACTTATAAAAATGCAAAAGGTATAGTTTGCCCACAGACAAGTGCCCAGATGCCTATGGGGCAGGTGTCCCCTGACTGTAAACCAAGGAGAGGCTGAAACAAGACAAGCACTAGCTCCCAGCATTGGGCAAGGAAGAAGAAAATGGCAGAAATTGCAACAGCCAAGCAAACTCTCGTGAGTTGGAGCAGAACAAGATCTCCAGCCATCTGGATTTTCCAGGAGAAAGCACAAGTGCAAACCCTTCACCACACAGGGCCAGGCTTTTCCCTGATGCAGAGAGTCTCCACCTCCCTGCTTCCCCTTCTCTTGTGAGCACATAGCAAGTACACTCTATACTGTGTGACATGTTTAAATCTCTCTGTGTCTAGACCTGAGCTCAATCATGACTGTTTTAAAAATAGGGTATATTATTTGGAACTCTGCCAAAATAATAAATAAATAAATAAATAAAGGGTTTATTTGTGATATTTCTTTGAATTCCACACAGAGCTAACACTGAGCCTTGAGCATAAATTGTGCTCAATTAACACTTATGGAAGGAAGAGAGGAAAGGAATCACACAGTCAAACTCAGCCACCGAGGGAAATTCCACTGCATAAAGGACACAGAAGCAGAAAAATTGGCACACCACTGATCAGTTAACAGATACTTTATAAAATGTGATTTTTCAGTCTGACATCCCAAGCTCTTGGTCACAATAACCTGGAGTGAAGCGGTGATATGATTTCTACACGATCTTGTGATTCAGCCTTAGTACATTCTTAAAATATTTATTTGGCTGCAATCATAACAACAACAGCGATAACAGTAACAAAGATTAAAATAGGAAATTTATCCCCTGAAATATACAACATATTCAGATAAATGATACTTGACCAAAAAAAACCAAAACAAAAGAAAAAAAAAAAACATTTGTTTTCCGAAAGTGCCAGGAATCAACAATGATCTCCGAAGAATGAAGCATGTCGGCAGGACCTGCCCCTCTTGTGCTGCCCTCCCGGCCCAGGGTCACCTCCCTCCATCTTGGTCACTGGACTAACCAGCTGGGCTCCTCAGCATCACTCTCTCCTAATTCCCTACTTTCTCACCTTTGCTTCAATCAAACTGGAATATTCACAGTTCCCTAGGTGGGCTCCACCCCTCTCCGAGCTAATGATTGTACTCAGTCTATTTTTTCTTCTTCCCATACTTTCTCCTCCCTTTCCTGACAAAGTTCTACTCCAATCCCCATTCTCATCCCTCCAACGTGAAAGTTATTTCCTGACTTCCAAAATCTCCCTAAAAGTACATCTCTACCCCCCCACCCATATTATTTCTATATCCAGGCACTTATCTCATTGACCCAAATGAGCTAGTGATCAGCACCATCTATTTTCTTTGTCTTTGTAACTCCTAGTACCTAACACTGTGGCCACATAAAGAGGTGATCAAGAAATAGTTACTGACCTACATTGAATTCCATTATTGTGTCCCTTGATTAGATATGAACAGGCTGAGAGATCTTGGAAGAAACGAGTGGGATTCCATCTGCAGATTTGAATGCCTCTGCCTACAGCAGGTACACCAGAACTGATCTGATGAAGCAGACAGCCTTTTTTCGGTGGAGACCAGAGTGCCTGACTGTACCCAAAAGAAGGTCACAGAGACCCTCAAGAGGGGCAAGTGGGCTTCTCCAGAGGGAAACTATAGCAACAGAGACCTTGCCTTTGGGCAGCAGAAAAATGTCCGCAATACCATTACATTGTCTAGAGATGTACTGGGCCGCTGTGGCTTTTGCCAGATCATGTCCACTTCCTTCCCTATTTCCCCCATCACATGGTTCAGGTGCAACCATTGTCCCCCTCCCCATGTTAAAGAAAATATTATTCATGACATTTGTTAAAGAATGGTAGTATGAAGGTTAATTCTAGGTGTCAACTTGGTTAGATGAAGGAATGCTGAGAAACCTGGTAAAGCAATCTTTTTAGGTGCATCCATGAGTGTGTTTCCAGCAGAGATTAGCATGAGAGTCTGAGTGGCCTGGGTCGGAAAGACCCACCTTCAGTGTGGGTGGGAGCCATCCAATCCACTGGGGGTCCAGAGAGAACAAAAGACAGAAGAAAAAAGTGAAGCTCTCTCCTGATCCACTGGAGCTGGGATACGCTCTTCTTTCCTGTCCATGGACTTCAGAGCTTGAGACTCTTCAGCTTCTGGGTTCCAGAACTTACACCAAGAACACCATCAGCTTCCCTGGTTCTGAGGCCTTTGGACTTGGACTGAGCCACGCTACCGGCATCCGGTTTACAGACGGCCTATCGTGGGACTTTTCTTCATAGCCACGTGAGCTAATTCCCCTAATAAATCCCTCTCATATAATTATAACATATCCTATTGATTCTGTCTCTCTGGAGAACCCTGACTAATACAGTAAGACAGACTTTATTCAAGGAGACTATCAAGATAGGTATAGAGATACTACAATGGGGTCTTGTAGTTGGGAGAAAGATTGAGCTCAACTCCAATATAATAAGAGAAAGTGGGAATTTATAGCTGGTGGGCAGGGTGGTGTTGGTAGATAGAAAATTGCTAAGAGGAGACATCAGGGGTCAGGGATGATTCTGACTAATGAAACTAATGGAATTCTTGCTGTAGGCAGACCAGAGTGATCAGACATGACCGGGGGGGGGGGGGGGGGGG
>NW_007731881.1:102220-148403 GCF_000696425.1 Galeopterus variegatus
GGGGGGGGGGGGGGGGGGGGGGGGGGTTTGAGAAATTTGGTCAGATATTGACATCAACCAGATATCAAGGGTGGAGGATTCTGGCTAAATCAACTTAACAGGACTCTTGCTAAAACTGGGTGATACAAACACAGACGTGGAAGTCCAAAAGTCCAGACCTAGTTGGGAAGAAAATTCAAAGGGGCCTGACTAAAGCGTGGCCAAAAAAAGACTCTTTGTCACCCCCAGGATCGAGGAGGTGTCAGTGGGCCTGAAGCCAGAGCTGGACAAAAAAAGTCAACTCTAGGACATGCTAACACCAGCAAGAAAGAGCTGCTCTCTATCTATTGGTGTTGCCAAGCTGGTGGAATATAAAACTGGAGCTCTAGGTGGCCACTTTGTCTGTCATGTGGGGAGAGTGTGCCTAAAAATGAAGGCAACACAGAGGACAGCACCACTGAGGGGCAAAGAAAGAAGCAATGTCCTTATATGCTCACTAAGTCCTTGGATCCTTCCATTCCTGAAGTCAACGCACCCTTAGACTTCCCAGCAATGTGGTCCTATACATTCTATTTTGTTTGTTCATTTGTTTATTTAGGCCATTCGGTTTCTGTCACTCACAATCAAAAGAATTCTGGCTGGAACAATGGGAAGCCTTTTGCACTTAGAAGCAGAGCCTGGCTCAGCTGCCTGCTGACTGACTGAGTGACCATCTGGCTGCATGAAGCCATTGAATTAGGGTGATTCCTGAAGTTACTAGCAGTGCTGACATTTTCTAAGTCATTCTCTAGACCTGACATTCTCTAACTCTAAGAAAAAACATAATTCTACAATTGATCTGCCATATTATGATAAAGGCCAATGCTTCTATGCCATTTTCTTTGTTTTTGGTAGTAGTTTTGCTCTTGACAACATGAGAACAGTGTGAAGCTCTTGTTTCTTTATTGGAGGACTTTGAAATCCCAGCACTTGGCTGGAAGAAAGTTATTTAAAACTATCTTGGTTCCATCCAATCAAATGGCACTGGCCCTAGATGCCCTGTCTTGTTTATCTAGAATCTGACAAGCAGATACCTAACTGTGCAGCCTTGGCAAACGTCAAGACCAACCAAAAGCAACTTACTTAGTGCTTATTCTAGATAAGGCATTGTTATCCACTTCTTGGGGAAAACAAGGAAGAGAGTCTTTGCCCTCCCATCACCCACAGTTAACTGGAAAGACAAGACACAGGTGCATACAGGACAGTGCAATGTCAGCTGCGATCAGAGCTGAGCAGCTGCCACTGCCAGAGGCACCCTCTTTCTTTCCCCTGAATCTGGGAACGAGATGGAAGGCGGCCCCCTCTGGAATTGAAGCCAAGATGGTCAGGACCTGCCATCTGCAAAAGTAATCCACTTTGCTCTGTCTCATTTGGCCATTATGTCTGCCTTTAAACCATAACCCCCCTCCAGGCACCACACACACACCCTTTTTTTTCTGCCTCCCTCTACTTCTTTCTGCTTATCTCCTCATTTCTTCTCCTGTCTGGGCCTCTCTCCACTCTTTCCTTTCTGTTGTGCTTTCCTATAGAAACTGGCCTCTAACATGACAGCCTGGGGTCCCACAGAAAGTGTGCATTCAGGGGCAGGCACAGGGTTGGAGACATAAGGATTGAGTTCTTTAAATAACATTTAATGAACAATAAACACAATCCAGCCCAGCCAAACTGGTACTTAGCTACTAAATACCCAGTCAATGGCCCATCTGTCATATTTTTAAGACCTTTAGAAGTTGTTTAACAAAATGTTAAATGAGATGACATTCAGCAGGCAGCAAAATGCTTGACTGCCTAATGCAACCCAAAAGAGCTGGCCTGGTGGCAGTGTTTGATATAATGCTTTGTATTCCCCTCCAAGAACCCCAGAGCAGGAGGTCTCCCTGCCTGTCACTTCCTATCTTAGTAAAGTGAGCCTGGGGTGGGGAGGACACAATTACCATTGGCAAGGAGGCCCTGGCCGGCTGATGAGGTGCTTTTCTGAGGAAGCATGACTGAGAGGGGCACCTGAAAGTAAAGTCAGTAGGGAGAAAAAATAATAATTCATCTGGGGTTTCATTCTCTCCCCTTCCTTGTCGCCAGTGGACCCTACCTCTCTCTCTGTTGGCCTTGAGGGGAGAAGGCACGGGTGGTAATGAGAGTCGCCTTTTTCTAAGAGCTGAAATATGAAGCCAATTACTAAGGGGAAGATTTCCAGCAAATTGGCTCCTGAGAGCTCACATTTATCTGCTTTCGATTTGCATAGTCGAGGAGGAGAGGCTCTCTGCTTCGGTCCAGGTAACAAAGGCAGATTTCCTCAGCAGGAGGTGAACAACTTACTCAACTTACCTTCAACCCTAGTGTCCAGAGTTCAACAATTACAGGCAATAAGCAACAAATCACACAAAGAACTGTTTTAAGGGAAGGAAAGGAAAAGGTTTAAAAAATAAAAATCTTATCTTTTCCCCCTTGGCTGATGGTGCAAATACTGAAAGAGGCTCTCGGATGGAATTACATAAAGAGAGAAAACGCCAAAACTTTTGTAATGACAAAATTCTTCACTGGAGAGTAAGCATATGGGGGGAAAATAATTTTCTCTCTACCCTACATAGTTTTTAGTTGGGATGGACCCCCGTAACAAAAGACAGGTTAACAAGAGAAAAACAAACAGAAGTTTAATAACATGGATACAGGGAGATACCCGGGAAAAAATGAGTACATACCAAAGAGGTGGCTTTAAGTTCAGGTTTAAATACCATAGAAAGCTGAAACAAAGAAAGAAGGGTATGGGGGAGGCCAGTTAGGTGGAGAGATCCAGGACAAGTACAGTAAACAAGAGCAAAGTTTGTGATGCAGATTTAAGTTTGTGCCTTCTCCATTAATAAGAATTTCCAATACTTTATAGTCATCTTTTTTTCTTGGTACAGAGAGGGAGACACTCTTACAAATGGAGATTTTTACCATAGATGTGAATTTCCCTTACAAAAAGTATCTTCCTCTCTGTTTTCAGAGCTTTTTCTGTGGCTGTAGTCTCTCAAAATAATCAGCTCAAAATAATCCTTATGTCAAAGAGGCACGTTTTGGAGGAGCATATTCTGGTCTCCTACATAAGCTTCCCAATACTTTTCATCTTCCTCTTCCTTCTCAACCCAGAATTCCCTGGCCTTTGTTCTATGTTCAAACACTTATTTCAAGGAATGGACTAAATATCCAGAAAATATAGCCAACCCTCAGAACCCTACAGGAAATAGAAATTGTATTCATAGCTTGTTAGTTAAAATAAAATCTAGTCTTACTAAAATGAATTCCCCATTTATTGTCATCTCACACAACTCAACAATAAAAAGACAAGTAACAGAACTAGTAGTTCCAGTCAAGATGGCAGGATAGACAGTCCCCAGCCTCACTCTCTCCCACAAATTAATCAATTTACAACTATAAAAATGTAGCAACAGCCAAGCTGGGGCTGCTGGAGCTCAGGGGAAGAGGAGGCGAGACCTACAGAGTCCATGAAGGGGGAGAAGCCACTATGAGAGAAAGAAAAAACTGCTCAGAGCATTTTGGGCCGCAGCCACTTTAAGACTGGAACTGCTGAGTACAAGGAGCAGGAGCCAGCAAAAGTCACAGCTGTGCCCTTAGCATGGAGTTGTTTGGAGGTGGCAGGGGAGAAGAGGGCCTTGGTGGCCCCCAGGACAGCAAGACCACTAATAGGGTTCCTGTCGGCCCACGCAAGAGTGAGGAGCCAGAAAAGCTGAAAAAGGGGAGCCACTCAGAGGCTGGTGAGTCATCGCAAGGGACTATTGCAGGGCCCGTCCCATGGGAAGTGTTTGGAGCATGGGCAGTCGGGGAGACAGGCCTACTGGGAGAATATGGGACACAGCAAGGACAGCCAATCTGCCCACCAATTGGTGCAGGACCACTCAGAGGAGACTGATCAGGAATGCAGAATTGCATGAGGTGCAGTTTAATGAAAAGATTCAGGCCCAGATCAGAGTTTCTACCAACCCAGGTGCACCTGGTCTCTGGAAAGCCAGAAGTACCTATAAAGTCAACCATTAAATCCTGAGCTGCACACAAAGTCTTCTCTAGGGAAATAGCAGCAAAGCAGCAATTTAGCTCAACAACACAGCTCAAGTACTGGTTCCCACAGGAAGTTCCCCCATGTTAGAAGTAAGCAAAGGACAAAAAATTAGTTCCAGCCCTGGCACACCACAAGTACCTCAGGGCATACCAGGGGACCTGAGGTATGGAGCTGGGGACTGAAGCCCCTACCCACCACCAGGCCAGCGCCTCAGCCAAGGGACATGCCAAAAACATCACCTCCATGGGGTGGCCCACCACAGCCACCACAGTAACCATGGCTGCTGAGAAAGTGGCTAGACCTCACAACCACCACACAGATGGTCTGTCAGCCACTGGAGTGCATTGACACAAGGACAGTCACAAGCAGAGACCGAAGAAAAGAATAGGATGTCTCTCTCCACAAAGCCCATTCTAGAGTGATAGAAGAAGCATCTGTTCAATGATAATATTGGGGGACCTGAACACACCTCTCAGCATTGGACAGATCATCTAGGTGACAAATCAACAGAATAACCATTACTCTTTCAGAGGGAGAGAAGAAATCTAGGGTTATCAGTGGTGGGAGGTGGGAGGGAGAGGGAGATAGGGAGAGATTAGACAAGGGTCATAAAGAATAAGTACAATTTGTAACAATATACATACTAGTAATATTGATTTTATCAACATATGTCAACATTGAATCCCCAAACTATGTATAATCAATTATGATTCAATATAAACAAACAAACAAACAAACAAATAAATAAATAAAGACAACCAAATAACCAAATTGAAAATGGGCAAACGATTTGAGCAGACATTTCTCCAAAGAAGATACACAAATGGCCAACAAAAACATGAACTGATGAAATGGTGCTTAACATCTTTAGCCATTAGGGAAATGCAAATCAAAGCCATAATGAAATACTACTTCACAAGCTATAATCAAAAAGAAAGGTAATAATAAGTGTTGGTGAGAATGTGGAGAAATTGAAACCCTTATACATTGCTGATGCAAATGTAAAATGGCAAAACTGCTTTGGGAAATATTTCTTCAAAGTACCAAAAATGGAGTTACCATATGACCCAGCAATTCTGTTCCTGGGTATATCACCAAGTGAAATGAAAACATACACACAAACAAAAACTTGTACACAAATGTTCATAGAAGCAATATTCATAATAGTCAAAAGTTGGAAACAGTCCAAATAGCCAGGAACTGATGAAAGATAAATATGGTATGGTATATCCATACAATAGAATATTACTCAGCCATAAAAAGAAGCACAGTACTGATACATGTTACAATGTTAATGAACCTTGGAAACATTATGCTAAGTGAAAAAAGCCAGTCACAACAGATCACGTACTGAATGATTCTATTTCTATGAAATGTCCAGAAAAGGCAAATCTATAGAGATAAAAAGTAGATCGGTGGTTGCTCAGGGTTCAGGGTGGGGGTTGGGGGTAGGGGTGGTTATAGGAAGTGACTGCTAATGGCTACGGGGTTTCTTTCTGGGGTTTTCTAAGTGTTCTAAAAGTGATTGTGGTAATAGTTGCACAGAGTTTTGAATATACTAAAAAAATGAGCTGTACATCTTAAATGGGTGAATTATATGGGTATGTGAATTATCATAATAAAACTGTTAAATGAGAAAAAAATCATTTAAAAAATAATAATTTCCGTATTAGTTTGTTAGCGCTGCCATAACAAAGTGCCACAAACTGGGATGCATAAACAGCAGAAATTATTGCTCACAGTTCTGAAGGCTACAAGTCAGAGTTCAAGGCATTAGCCAGGCTAGTGCCTTCTGAGAATGGTAAAGAAGACTATTCCATGCTTCTCCCCTAACTTCTATGTGTTTTCTGGAAATCTTTGGCCTTCCTTGGCTTGTAGAAGCATTGTCCTGATCTCTGCTGCCTTCTTCACATGGTATTCTCTCTGTGTGTCTGTCTCTAAATTTCCCCTCTATTCTGAGGACACCGGTCATACTGGATTAAGACCCACCCTAATGAATTCAATTTGATTACCTCTGTGAAGATCTGATTGCAAATAAGGTCACATTTTGAGATACTGAGGGTTAAGATTTCAACATATAGATTTGGTGGGGACACAATTCCACCTGAAACAATCCTAGTCAGAGGATTTCAAGTTGGCATAAACTTGGTCCCTACAGGCTTACAATTGATTGAGAAATTTTAAAATCTAGCATGAGACCCTAGAATTTTCTCTCCCATGTCTGTTTTCATCACTAGGCCATTTGCCACAATCTAAGAATATGTTTCATGATCTCTAAGCAAAGGAGGAAAGAGTGTCCTAAATGCTTCAAAGTCTCACTTCTGCTCAGGGACCAAAGTCAGTCACATGGCTGTCCCTAACCTTAAAGGTCTGGAGAAAAGTGCCATCCTCCAGGAAGCCTGGAGAGAAAGAACCAGAAGTACTGAGGAGCAGCCCCGATTTCTCCCACAGATGTGACCTGAGGGCTCAGGATGGCTCTTTCTGCTAAGAAGTGGCTTTTCTCCTGAACCAGTGTAAACTCCTGCTCAGTCGCCTAATTATCTTTTTAAAACATGATTTTCTGGCATTAGTTAAGAAAAAGAGCATTGGAATACTAGTCAATCAACTCATCTCCCAGCTTTTCTAGTTACCAGAAAATTACTTTTCATTTATTCACTCAGGTAACGTTGAGGAGGGGTCTTTGAAGGGCCAGCATCATGATGTGCCTTGGGGATAAAAGGGTGAACACGGGGCCTCAGTGTCCTCATCTGTAACATGTAGGGGATTGGTTTAGACCAGAGCCTCCAAGCCATGTGCCATGAATGGGTTAAAAGTTTGCCAATTCGTCTCAGCTGTCAGTACAACCAGAGGCACCCACCCCCTCCCAACCCATCACCTCGGACAACAAGTAGCCTCCATCATTTACCTGGGCATGCTGTACCAGTGTCATTTTCCGTGCATACCATAAAGTGAAAAAAGTTAGAAAATAGTAGTCTAGACCAGGGAACAGAAAACTATGGCTGCAAGCCAAATCTAGCCTGCCCCCTGTTTTTGTACACCCTGTAATTTAGGAACAGTTGGGAAAAAATTTTTTTAATGATTGAAAAAATATTTTTGAATGGTTAAAAATAAAAAGAACACTTCATGAGACGTGAAAAGTATGTAAAATGCAAATTGTAGTGTCTATAAATAAAATTTTATTGAACTACAGCCACACTTAGGTGTTATCTGTGGCAGCTTCATGCTACAATAGCGGAGTCAAGTAGCTGCAGCAGAGACCACACAGCCCACAAAGGCTTAAAAGTTTACTGTCTTTCCTTTACAAAGAAAGCTTGCCAACACTTTTGTTTCCCAAATTATAACTTACACACACTTCACCAGGGGATATTGCTTAAATGCAGATTCTTATTCCATTGGTATATGGTGGAGTTAAAGATTCTACTTTTCTACTGTTGAAAAGATGAACTTTTCCACTGTAGAATGGGGGGGAGGGGGTGGCTGCAAATTAACTGACAATAGACAGACTAACAGGAAAAAAGACAAAGTTGATTCACACTTGCATGGGAGTTACTCATTTGCTGAATACCCAGAGGTAAATGTTCATATACCAAATTAACAGAAAAGGAGGGTGGGGGGTGATTAGGACATCAGTGGGAAAAATGTGGAAGGTTCTAGTGCAGTTTTTTTTTTTTTTTGCTAATGGAATGGGCAATCTGTCTTCTTCCTGGAATTCTCAGGAAACTCCCTTAGAGAGGCATTAATGTAAGCTGTATTTTGAGGCAGCTTTGCTTTAGTTGGATAACAGAGTTCAGATAAGATTTCAAATGTTTTCACTTTAAAATAACTTTATGCTAAAGCTGTGATCCTTTCACTACTAAGCTCTCACATGATGCTGATGCTGGTGTGTTCGTGGACCACAGTTTGAGTTCAGGGATCTCTAGACCATCTCGATGTCACCTCCATTTCTCTTACACTTTGATTCTACATTGCTCTGGGGGGAAAAAATGTACTATCAAATATCCTGGACAGACCATTCTCTCTAAAGGATAACAGATCAGGATAATGGCAGTCTGGTAGAACATTGTTCTATCATCCCAATTACTTGCAGAACATTAATTCCTCCTGCTGTTATCAATAAACATCTGAAGACTCAGGGCTGCCCACACCCAGAAAGCAATAGCAAACCCTAACTAAATAAAAACAGAACATGGTCCTGCTCATCAGGCCACATCCTGCTGGGGAGTCTATTATACCCCTGATCTCAGGGCTCCCTCAACCTGTGACATCTACCAAAGCTACTGTCACCCCATCCCTGCCCCGTGATGAGCTGGGCTCCACAGGCTGGTTCTGTCCCATTTCTCCCAAGAGCATAGTATCCTGTTGTTGATCTCAATAAGAAAAATCTATTTGAAATGGGATGCCCAGGTGAAGTTACCAAATTGACTTTTTATTAAATACCCGAATCTCTGGTTTTATACCTGCCACTCCCCCTGCAAGTCAGGCAACTGCCTGAAGTACAGCCAGATGGGAAACATTCAATAAAGTTGCTAGCTCTTGCCCCATAATCCTGAGATTTACAGTGTTAATTTAAAGCCCTCTGACATCTGTGACACTATACCACATTGGCCAATTTTTCCTCAAGGAGCCATATGGGTTTTTAAAGAATACACTGCTAGATCAATATTAGCTTTAAAGAAAAAGTTGCACCCTGAAGTCAAAGCAACCACATTGCTCAACCATGCTCCAATAATTCTGTGTGATAGGAAAAGTGCTTACAGGTAAGCATCAATTCTAGAAAGAAGGTTAGGAAGTTAGTTAGTGGAAGTTCCTTCCAGTTTCTCAGAAGGGCAGGAAATAAGAGACCTTGAGTTTGTTTCTAAATTAATGTCAAAATATGCCTTTCCCACTATACACAATTATAGGCACAGATTGTGTATGTAGCAAAAGAGGGAATCTTACAGTAATAATTAAGTCTCTAGACTTACAAGTCTCTAATCTCTACCAAGAGTCTCTAGAGCAGAGTTGTCTTATGGAAATGTCTTTGGTGATGAAAATGTTCTATATCTGTGCTGTCCAATATGGTAGCCACTAGCTACATGTGGCCATTGGGCACTTGTAAAGTGGCTAATGAGACTGAGAAACTGAAGTTTTAATTTTAAGTAATTTAAATTTAAATGGCCACGTGTGACTAATGACTGCCATATTGGGTAGTGCAACTCTGGACCCTGTTCCAAGGATGTGGCCTTGGGCAAGTCATTAAACCTTTCTGAATTTTCATTTCCACTTTGGAGAACTTGAGAACAAGAACAAGAAATGTCTAAGGTTTCTTGGAGTTGTTTTACTCTACATACATGAATAAATATGACAGGTGCCCTTCAAGTCAGGGGTGTACAAAGGTACTTCAAAATGCTCATGGAAAAAGGGAATTAAAAAATAAAACAAATCTTTCTATGAACTTTTTTTTTTTTTGTGACTGGCCAGTGTGGTTATCTGAACCTGTGATCTTGGGGTTTTAAGGCTGTGCTCTAACTAACTGAGTTAACCAGCCAGCCCACATTTTCCATGAACTTTTTGAAGACCCCTCACATTAAGGTCTTTGGCCACACTTAGAAACCTCTTTCAATTTCTCTCTCTCTTTCTTTCTCACATCCCCTAGTTGCAACTCAGCGTGGTCAAAAGCCTCTTCTGTCATATAATCTTAGTACATAACCCAGACCTGACCACTAGTACCATGCCTACTTTTCTACTAACACAAGAAAAATTTAAACATTTCTTATTCCATTTCAGTGACAATAAACTCTGGCTGATCTGAACTATGAGCCCCACATTACAATAAAGGCCATTTTACCTGCACACTGCCCAGAATCTTCCAGTGTGGGGTCACAGGGCAGAGTGGGGTAGAGGGACTGACAGTGCCACAATGCCCACGTGAACCCACCCCCCCCACCAGTGAGGCCCCACCCTTCAATCCTTAGCTAATTTTAGAGCAGCAGTCAGCTGCTTCCAACAAGGTTTGAAGGGACCTGGGAAGATCAATTACAGGAATGATTAGCACGAAGGCTACGGACCGGAACTATCTTAGTAGGAACTGCAGAGGCCAACCCTGTTAGGTGCAAATCATTCCACTATAAACAGGAAAAGAACCGTTAGCCTATTTATCAACGGAAAACACATTTCTCCCACTATTTCAAGTGTGTTATTCTGAAATACTTTAGTCAAGTGGTAAGGAATGGATACTCAAAATATAATAATCAAGATGGACAGAATATCATTTTGTCCAAAAGACAGCGGATCCCCTACATTTAATTTATTCACCTCATCTCACTCATGTCATTTTCTCTCTATATTTTTTGTGTCCTCATATGACTCACGTTGTGGTTCTCAAACATCAGGCTATGGACAGGTGCCAGCTTAAACTAATAGTTTTACCAATCCTGGGCACAGTCTTAAAAATAAGAACACTGTAATCAATTCTTTGTAGAGGTATGTCTATTCAAATTAAAGAATATTACTACTATGTTTGTCCTATTTTTTGGTGTTAAAAAGTCCTTCCTTTTATGAAATAATTGCAATCCTAAATGGGAGATTTTTTTTTTTCACTTCGTTTTTGCTTTGTGTAAATGTCCTTACTGGCAAAATTAAAAGTTAACAACTGCCAGCTTTGTGTTCCAGGAGACCAGAAAATAGCTCCCCAAAATATGAAGGATTGCCAAGCTGAAGACAGTTAAGAAGAAGCAGTTGCAAGAAAGCTCTCTCTCCTCCCTCTCTTTGCCTAAAAGCAGGACATAGATTGACCAAAACAAAAGGTTAAATTAAGCTCACCTCTCCATCAGGGAGAATAAAGGTCAACTACTGAAGGCAGCTTTAGAACCTCACTGGCCTGGAGATGGTACCAGAGGAATCTACATTAATAAGCTTTACTAACTAACCTTCATCAGCTATTTATTTGCCTTTTTCCAAGTTGCTGCCTATAGAGATTCAAAGTCCTTTTCCATTGTCCTGTCACTTCTCTAAAAATTTACTATTGTTTGTTGAAGATTCTGTATAAGCTGGAATTCAAAGCCATCTCTTTCAAAACTACCATTCTCTAAGGGTTTCCCATGTACATATGAAATATCCATATTAATAAACTTCTGATGTTTTTCTCTTGTTAATCTGTCTTTTGAAACAGGGGTCTGTTCCATCTAAGAATCTATGGGGGTCATAATTTCTCCCCTGCAGTGTCACGTCTGTTTAGCTGGGTGGTAAAACCCCAATGTCTGAGATTCCCCAGCTTAGATTTTAGGAGAGATGCTCCAGCTCCAGTTGTGGTTAGGGAGGCAGTGATTAGCACAACAGGACTCAGCATGGAGCTCCTTAGAAACTCCATTTCCCTACTGTTCCCTTGGCAGAACAAAGGCTCACCTAACCCCAGGGATGGAAGAAAGAAACTTTCTGATTTCAAGCCCTGATAACATCACACCCCAGTGATCTCTGCGTGGCATTGACCAGCTTTGTATTAAAAAAAAAAAAAAAAAAGTTGGGCCGGCCCCGTGGCGCACTCTGGTAAGTGCAGTGCTTGAGAGCGCAGTGGCGCTCCGGCCGCGGGTTCGGATCCTATATAGGGATGGCCAGTGCGCTCACTGGCTGAGTGCGGTGCGGGTGACACCACACCAAGGGTTGCGATCCCCTTGCCGGTCACACACACACACACAAAAAAGTCTCTTGAAACACTGAGTTGAAAAACAAAAGATATAACTTACGGTGACTGTAATGAACTTTCTATCCATCTATCCATACGTGACCTAAAGTGTGCCCCTCTGGATGAGCAGGCTCACATCATCTCCACACCTTCTAAAAGGAATAAAGCAAACTCCCATTTTGCAAACTCGAAGTGTTAAGAGGAGGGCACATCACCTGGAAAAGAGACTGGTAACCAGTACTTGTGAGAAAAATGCTGTTGGGATAATGTTTGTACCTTCAAGAAGCAGTAGGAGGGTTTGGGTGTAGCAAGAGGAAGGTATGAGTGTGTCTGATGGAGTATGGATGTGTTGTCCCCTACAAAACTCATGCAGAAATTTGATCTCCAATGTGGCAGTGTTGGAAACTGATTGAGTTATGGGGGCAGATCCCTCATGAGTGGATTAATGCTCTCTCTGGGGGAGGGGGAGTAATGAGTGAGTTCTCGCTCTATTAGTTCCCACAAGAGCTGGCTGCTTAATAGACCCTGGCACCTCCTCTCTCTCTCTTGCTTCCTCTCTCTTGCTTCCTCTCGCCATGTGATCTGCTCGTACCTGCCGGCTGCCTGCCATTTTCCGCCATGAGTAAAAGCAGCCTGAGGCCCGTGCCAGATGCAGCTGTCCCAGAATCATAAGCCAAATAAACCTCTTTTACTTATAAATTACCCAGTCTCAGGTATTTCTGTTATAGCAACACAAAATGGACTAAAACAGTGTCCATGTGTGTAGAAGGTGAATGGTGGAAGGTGAGAGAGAGGCTAAGAAAGCTGTAGCAAAGTAGCTAAGCTGAAGTGGACTCTTTGGATGATCACGAGGATGGGAGCTAAAGGCTCCCAGATAAGAGCAAATCCAGGAGGTACTCCTAAGCAAGACCCAAACCAAAGAATTATAGCCGAGCTATACCGAGAGCTCACTCTGTGCCAAGCACCCTGCCGAGCTCTTTGCGTAAATTAAATTCTCACAGCAACCCTGTAAGGCAAATGCTAGTACTGGCCAGTTTCTACAAATGAGGAAACTAGGGCTCAGGTAGGTTAAGTAACCTGCTATAAGTCACAAAGCCAGTAAGTTGGAATCTGAACGTAAGTGTGATATGATACCAGGGCCCTAGATCACAAAGACATCTTTGCTACAAGAAATACAAAAGCAAGACCATTTCCAATGGATGCTTGAGACATATTAGACCACAGGACCTTGAAATAGCTATTTTCCAAGGCAGTTTTAATCTTTTACGTTACCACATTAAGGTCAATTTTCTACTTCCTCTCTGGAGGTGAAATTAAAGTAGGTTTATATATTTCCTTTCCTCAGAGTGACAGAGTGTTAGAGCTGCAAGAAACCTCAGGGACCATCTGGCCAGCTCCTTTATTTGACACTATGATACAGAGTCTTGTGAAGGTGAAATGACCACAGATGGATCTGTTACTGACAAGTCAGCAATTTCTATAGAGCTCAGGCTGACAGTCTAGATGAAATGAGTGAATGTATTGGTTGGCATATAACAGGGTTCCAACAATGTTAGAAAGTGTTATCACTTTATCATTTCAGTGTCTAGAATAAACTTAGGCTCAGAAGTATAGAGTCAGGCAATGGGCTGAAAGAATTCTGTTAACTAAGGAAAAAAAAAAACAAAAGCAAAAACAAAAACATCCCCAAGCAACCTAAGAGACGTAAATATAAAGCTATGGGGCCTTATGTGGTTAATAGATAGTCTCAATACATTATGGTCACTCATTTTATTCCTCAGGACATATAATCAAGCAGGCAATAAATCTGGCTTACAAATTTAAACTTGAGATGGTGCATACTTAGGTAAATTTTATGCCTGTAATCAAACACATTTTTCTTTGCCAAAGTGGGATGAGAAGAGACAACCTACAGAATGAGAGAAAGTGTTTGCAAACTACACATCAGACAAGGGCTAATATCCAGAATATATAAAGAACTCAAACAATTCAACAGCCAAAAAACAAATAACACAATTAAAAAATGGCAAAGGACCTGAACACAAATTTCTCAAAAGAAAACATACAAATACCCAACAAGTATATGAAAAAATGCTCAACATAACTAATCATCAGGGAAATGCAAATTAAAACCACAATGAGATATCATCTTACCCCAGTTAGAAGGGCTATTATCAACAAGACAGAAAATAACAAATGTTGGCAAGGATGTGAAAAAAAGGGAACCCTCCTTCATTGTTGGTGGGGATGCAAATTGGTACAGACATTGTGGAAAACAGTATGAAATTTCCTCAGAGAACTAAAAATAGATCTACTTTGTGACCCAGATATCCCACTACTGGGTATGTACCCAAAGGAAGTGAAATCAATATATCAAAAAGACACCTACACTCCCATGTTCATGGCAATGCTATTTGCAATAGCCAATAGATGGAATCAACCTAAATGTCCATCAATGGATGAATGGATTTAAAAAAACCACAGTATATATACACAACATAATACTGTCCAGCTATTACAAAATGATATGCTATCATTTGCAGCAACATGGATAGAACTGGAAACCATCATATGAAGTGAAGTAAAGTCAAGCACAGACAGACAAATACTTCATGATCTCATTCATATGTGGAATCTAAAATAAAAAAGTGATTCTTACAGAAGTAGAAAATAGAATAGAGGCTTAATAGGGAGAAGAAGGGAGGAGAAGTGGTAGACTAACGGGTACAAAACTATGCTGTCTACCTTAAGTCAATCATTGTGCAATATATGCATGTATTGAAACAACGCACTGTTCCCCACAAATAAGTACTAGTAAATGTTAATTTTTTTTTAAAGGGACAAGACATACAGCTCCACCATATTTTAACAGGAGTTTTGTATGACTGACAATTGTCTTGAATCAAAATTAGTAGCCAGATATTACTACCTACAGCCTGGAAAATTTCTTAATCTTTTTCTCCTCCCTGAGCATTCTGTTCCTAAAATTCATCACGTAAGGTGCAAGAATATGAGCCACTGGATAGTTCCGCAAACCCCTGACTTCACATGGATGTCTATAGCTTTAGCTAATTTCTCACAAGATCAATGGTCTTTAACATGACTAATAGAACTTAAGTTACACAGAGTGCTGCATTATTCTGGTAATTTACATTCAGTCTCCAAAAAGGCATATTCTAGCTGCAAAACTTCAGTATTGCTTTGTATTGAAATGATAAATTCTGAGATGACAAGTAGTAGCTAAAAGAGAAGAAAAAGACCCTCTAAAGACTAATATGATTGTGCCAACTTCCCCAAATACATGGGTTCTCTTTGTGGAAATGTGGAATTAGAGTACTAGATGTATCTTGAATTAAATAGTGAATTCACAAGGTTAAAGTAGCCATTTACTATGTATTAGTACATTAATCTAAGTATAAATTTATTAAGAGACCCATATACACAGGGTTCTAGCATTCTTTGTACTTTAAATATTTGTTGAAATATATAATAATACAATTCTTTACTTTTTCAGGAAAAAAACAAAAAGTAGCCATTTAAAAATGAGGTTTAGATCTTCAAAAGTCATTTAACTCACTTTTCAAATGATCTTCATATCCAACTGTCACCAAATTACAAACACTCATCTTTTACATAGTAAAACATAACACTGGCCGACATGGTGTTCCACTGCCAGGTGAAGATGTGGATGGCAGGGTGAGAGCTGAACAGACCAAAGGACACAGTCCAGAGCCCTCTGTCACCGTGGGTCAGCAGCAGGCTCGGGGAGAGATTTGCACAAGCAGGCCTGATCCAGGAAACCGTGTGGAGGGTGAAAGGCAGGTGGGCTGGTCATGAAGTTTACCAAGAGCCCACAGAATACTTCGAGGAGAAAACCTAAGGCTAGCAATGAAGCTGAACCTGAAACCGGAATTACAGACAGATGTCAGAGTCAGGAGCACATTCTGCTAGTTTCTCTAGATGCTTAATAAACAAAAGGTGTTGTCGTCAAAAACGTTTGGGACTTTGTTGGGTTAACAGGTTTTTTGCTTTGTCATTTAACTGCATTTTCACTCTTTTAATATACTGGTGTCCATCAAGAATCTCTGAAAGGCCTGGGCAGCAAACAGTGTTTCCAAATGTATTTGATGGGGGACTCTGTTCACTGAAGCGTCTATCGGAGCCTTGCGGTCTAAGGAACAGCTTTTGGTAGCCTCAAATCTAGTCAAATTGTGTGATTTTAAAGTTAAAATCACTGAGTCCTGAGAAATTAACAGATTTAGCTGGTGCGGCACAGTCACGTAGGCAGAGCTGGAACTAGCACCTAATGCCCTGCCTTGCCTAGCCTGTAACTCCTCATGGCACACCATGTGCCCACCTTCTCTCCCTCCTTGCTGAAGCCAGCCTTCTTTAGACACTGAGGAACTTGGGAAAATAACAGCTGCACTTTTTGTACTTCACAACAGCCAAACAAACCCCCAGGCACCTCTGCCAAACCTTCCCAGCAGGAGACTTACCAACTGTCTGCCCCAACCCTTCCCCAACCCGAGTTCGGTAAACAACTATGATTTCAATTATAACAGAGACATTCTTTCAACTCCAGAAAAGCTACCAAGAAGCTCTTTGGTGATTAATAGCTGATTAACTTCTCCTGCCAAACATCTGTGGGCTCCATTAATTAGACAAAATGCCAAGTGGTGCTCAGATGAGACCTAAAAACACCAAGCCTGGAAGGATTTTTCTCTCGGTGGGACTCATTGCCTGTGACACAGGACCCCACACTGTGACTGTGCACAGCAGAAGAAGGAGCACCACACTCTGAGTCCTGAGCCTGCATTCTAGATCCTTCTCTTTCTGGACCCCCTAAGGGTTATGAGAAAGAGCAGTTTACCTGTTTCAGCATCTTCCAATGTGGAAAAAAAAAAAAATACTGGCCCACTAAAATCTAGACTCAAATGCCCCTGGCTCAAATGCCATCAGCGACTCCCTATTGCTCACTGAGCATGGCTTTAACTCCCTGGCTCAGTATTTAGGGTCTTCTACAATCGTCCCTACCTTTCCCTCTACTGTCATTCTCTCACACAGAGCCCTCTTTTTTACCCACACTGGACCACTTATTGTCCTATCACAACTCTTCCTCTCCTGCTTCTACCTAGAATGGCTCTCCTGGCATGAATTTCACCCATTTATCTACCTGGGATGCTCAAGACTTAGCACCCCTCCACACAAGATACTTCATTCCTGGTCTAAGTTAAGTCCCCTGCCTCTGTGCCTACATAGCCTCTGTGCCATAACTTTGTCCTGGTACTTGTGACACTTTCCAGTGATTTCTCTATACCCTCACAATGTGAACTTCCTTAAGAGTTCTGTGAAGACGGGGATTACATCTCATTCTTTGTGGTATCTCCAAGAGAGCACAGTGCCTGTATACAGTAGACATGACAGCCTGCTTCCAAGATGGTCCCTGATGATTGCAGCCTCCTTGTGTTTGTGCCCTTGTGCAATCTCTCTCATTGAGTGTGGGCTGGTCTTTATAACTCGCTTCTAGTGACTAGAATAAGGCAGAAGTGACAGGGTGTGACTCTGAGACTAGGTCAAAAAAGTCAGTGTAGTAGTGCTCTCTTCTGCTCTTGGATCACTTGCTCTGAAAAAAGCCAATGGCCATGTCATGAGCAGCCCTATAGAGAGCAACCAACTGAGGCTTCCAGCTAACAGCCACATATATGAGCTTGGAAGAGGATCCTCCAGCCCTAGCCGAGCCTCAGGTGATTGCAGCTCCACTAGCACTTTGGTTGCAGCCTCCTGAGAGACCATGAACCAAATCACTCGATTTAGCTGCTCCCAGATTCCTGAACCACAGGAACAATGAGATAACAGATGTTTATTGTTTTAAGCTGCTAACTGTGGGGATTTGTTATGCAGCATTAGATAACTAACACATATTTTGGTATCTGAAAGTGAGGTTCAGATATCAAAACAAAACAAAAACCTAAAATATGCTGGTGATTTTGGAACCAGGTGGTGGGCAAAAGCTGCAAAGCTGTAGGACTTGGAGGAGAATGTTAGCAGAAGCTTAAAGTGCCTTGAACACACTGTTTGAAGAATTTTGGACTTTCAGGAGATTACTGGTGAGGAAAGTGAAGAAACTCTTTTTGCAAAGTGGAGGAAAGTAGATCCTTATTATGCAGTGGCAGAAAATTTAGCAACACTGTCACCTGCAGTAATGTCAAAGGTAGAACAGGTAATTAATGAAGTGGGTGATCTAGCTAAGGAGATTTCCAGCCAGAATGTTGAAGGTGCCACATGGTTTCTTTTTATTGCTTATAGTAAAATGTAAGAGGAAAGGATAAGCTAAAGGGAGAGCAATTAGAACAAAGCATATCAAGACTTGCTGGGTTTGAATATTCTCAGCTTCTCCAGATGGCAAACAATGCAAAAATTAAGAAATGACTTCTGAGCAAAAATCAAATCAGGGAACCCAGAAATCATGGTCTAAAGATGAAGCCAAGAGTGTAGCTGAAAATTCTTTTGTTAAGACCTCAGATCCCAAAAGGTGAATTCTTTGTTGAGACCTAAGAACCTAAAAGATGAAGTCCTTTTGGCCCAGAATACAGGTGGAAGAATCTTGCCTGGCTCTTTTGCAACATTAATACTGTGGCTCACACTGGCAAAGCATCATATTCTTAAAATACTTTTACATACATTTCCCAAATTTGGTTATTATAACCTGGAAATTAAACAGGGCAGATATGAAAAAAACAATCAACCAGACAGATGGGCAAATGCCCAACAGCTGATAACTGAGTCATGAAAGAATCTAACTCCCAGTCAAGTGCTTTTCCCACATCATTTAGGAAATAGACACTTGAAAGTATGACTAGAATTGTAGATAGCAAAAAAGTTCCAAAGGCACTTGTTATGTACATACTTTAACACTGTATTTTTAGCCATATTTTTCTTCTTTGCTCAAATCTGTAAAATTTATGTAACTTAGGCCTGTCCGAAGATTCCTCAGTGCCCAGGTCCTAGGTCCACGTGTGCTGTGACTGTGCCCATGCTACTTAAACACTGATGCAGAACAGCACATTCTTGATTGCCTCAAAGACCAATCTATTCACCTAAGTATTAGCGACCAATGTACACTCTACAGAAGACTGTACAAGATGCAGAACAGACCACAGTGAGAAACTCTAAAAGTCCTATTAAACATCTTTTTTATTCCAAGTTTCCCTTGGATTTGCTTCAAAATAAAGGAGGGAGGAAAAAGTACATTGCAGGCATCAATATAATAAGAAACTGACCAGGAGCAGTGATGGGTATATGGAGGTTCATTATACTAGTCTATTTTAAAATATGTTTCAAATTTTCATGACAGAAAGTTAAACACAGTTCCCTGCACACCGTAGCTTTGAAAACTTGGGGGATTTCTCTTTTGCTTCTCCTCTCCCCTTTTCTCAGATTTTCCCCTCAGCATCCCCAAAAGAACTTGAACTTCCTCCTCCTTCAGGCATTTTGTTCTTCCCTCCTCCTCCAGACCGTCCTACCAAACTCATCACTGAATTCAGCAAAACAAAGGACTCCCCAAGTAACAAGACCCTCCCTCCTTCAAGGCAGTTTAGTGACCACCTTTTGTTACTCGAGCATACTTTGGGGGCTTAATCCGCAGCCAAAATGGTTTATCAAAGTAATTCTCCCAAGTGCATACAGTGCTTTCCTCAAGAAGAATACCGGTGAATAAAATTTTCTCCATCTTGTTACACTTATTATTCTGAATTCCTTTGCACTTTGTTCAAAAGAAACTAGTCATTGAAACTGGATTTTGAGAACCAAAGCTGGTATTCAACAACCTCTGAAAAGAGTGGTTAATTCTATTTGAGTTTCTCTCCATGGCCCCATTCAAAACAGGTTGTGTGTATCTAAGAATAAATGGAGTCACCACACAAGAGGTTTATAATCAGAGCTAAGCTTGGGAAGCAACTCCCACTATTTAATGGTGAAAGGAAGGGAGAGAAAGAAGGAGGAATACCGGCTGTGATGAATGAAAGGAGGAGGTTAAAGAGGAAGAAGCGAGTGGATGAAGAAGGAAAAGGGACAGAGTGGAAAACATTTGAAAAGCCACTGTTACCGTTCACTTCGTGCAGCTCTCTGGGCTGTGCCAGTCCAAAAGATGAAAAAACTATCCATACAAATCAGAGAGTCAGCTTTGATTTTTTTTTTTTCCTTCCCAAAGCCTTTGCCCTTCTTTTTAGTTACCTTCATTTAGCCTGTGTTTTGATTCTCCACTAATTTTGTGGGGGCTGTATTATTTTCACTGCTTCTTTTGGTTAAAAAAAAAAAATGAAGTTAGTCCCAAGGACTCTGAAGACCTGCACCGTGACCTACACCTCTTATTTTCCTACACAGGGTGAGCATTGGTGTTTAAATCATCCTGACCCTGTTTTGCTCCTGTTGGTCTTGTTGGTTTTTGTGACACTGCCTGGTTTTCTTGCTGCTGCACCTGCTGATCAAAAAAGCCCAAGAAACAGAGACTGCTCCCTCTGAAGGGGACCAGGAGCCAGATTATGTCAACAATTCCCCTGCCCTGAAAGGAGCTAGCCTGATGGGTCCGTGTTGTCAAATGACAATTGTGACTTCTTGCATTTCAAGAGTCACGCACAAATGGTTCCATCTGAAGCCCTCTGGATAATAGTAGCCTTTTGAGGTTATGATATCTCTGGATGGAATTCAATAAGAGAAATTCACTTTCAATTGACGTCTTGGAACAGAGCCAGGCGAGCCTAACAATACAATATGCTTCCAAAGAAAATTGGATTTATCCCTTTTTTCATTCCTTCCTTTTTTTTTTTTTTTTCCTGCTTCTAACCTTGTTCACATGTTACCTCTTCTGACTTCCACTCCCTCCTTCTATTAGGGGACAGCAGAGCTTTTAAAAATAAAACCCAGCACTGAAATAGGAGCAGTTTGTATAGAATGGCACAAGCTCCCATTTGCAATCTTGAGAATTCACCCTCTCCTTAGCTGACCTCTGCTACTTCCACCAGGAAAAGGCACAGAACCACTGCAAAAAGAAGACCAGGGATTATCACAACCACCAGTCTCCCATTACTTTTTCATATAAAGACTGACTTTTTTCTTTCTATTTTTTTTTCTTTTCAACTGAGAAGAGCCTGCCCACATACCATGACAGCTTTTTTCCTTCAATCTCTCTCTCTCTCCCTCTCTCTGCCCCCCCCCTTCCCTTCTCTCCCCACTTGGTTTATTCTTCATTTTGCCAAGATTCTCCTCTGAATAATTACTTTCTTGGCCTGGAAGAGGTTGTAATTCTCTTTGTCTTTTGCATTTGATCATCCAAGTGGATTAATGTGGGTGTTAAATGGGTGGAACGAGTCGTTTTCTTTGTCAAATTCTCTTAATCAACCTTTTGATTTCACACTCACACTCTCCCCACCCACACGCATCCCTCCTGCCCCTATAGAAATGGGGGGGTATGTTTCTTCTCAAACATTATTTCCTTCTTGGAGGACATTCCAATTAAGAACCTGGAATAAGAAGGTGCATACAAGAGAAAATCAAGCAAATGTATAGCATCATATGAATCAACTGTGAGTGTGTGTATGTGACAAGGAGGGGTGTCTGTTGGTCTATCTATGACTGCAGCTTAAAATTTGTTTCCCTGAAAAACTTCTCTGGTTCTAAATGTCACCAACTCGAGGGTCTGGCTTTGGGTTTTGTGTGTTTTTCTGTCAGATAAAGTATAAAAGAGGCCGCAATTAAATAATAATATTTAAACCAACACCAGTGAAGGCCAACCAACCACCATAAGCTCAAAGCTTGCAGTCTTTTAGTGGAGGACAAAGCAATGTCTTCTTCTAAATGCATGTGCAACACCTTTGACTCAGCACTTTTAAGGATGTCTCACCAACCCATGATGCATGGACTCTCCCTCCCCCACCCCATCTCCCCTGCATGGATTCTTATGGAACTATACTTTGGTGGAATCAGCATTAAGGTTTAGAGATTTTAAAGCTATCATAGGTGGGCAAATGAGAAAGTACGCTACAGACTTAAGGAAAAAACACTTTGAAGGGCTTGGTCCACTCTTTCAGTAGGAAGTTTCCTGAGAAAAGAGTTCCTGGTAGGAAAGCATCCTAGCAAAGAAATTCAAAGACATTTGGCCAACTAGTATTAAGATAGTTAACAGAAATAAGGATTTGCTTGGTGTCTGGAAGTTGCAGTCCTTAAAATTGGATATACTTGAGGCCCTACCTGCCATATATCCCCTTTTAACCCAAACAGTTCCTTGATGTTCTTGAATCATCAAGTCCTTATCCTCATCCTGCAAAGGTTCCTAACCTATTAATAATGATAAACTCCTAAGGAGAGAAACTAGGTAGCACAGAGTCAGTAAAAGCCTTCTTACACCAACCCTGTCCATGAAGCTCCAAAAACTATGGCATTCCAGGAACCAATGGGGAAGTCACTGTGTATCAGTACAGAAAGTTAATGCATGCTGTATTGTCACCCAGCCATTAGGACAATTGATAATCATGTTGAAACTGTTATCTATCTAGTTAAAATGAAAAACATATTTTACCTTAAGTACTAATTCTGATTAATTGATAACAACTATCTCAAAAGCTGTACTAAAAGGGAAGCTACATCCAAATCCAGCAGACAAAAATGCTGAGATCAGTTATTTATGTCTGCCGTGGGTGGGCGTGGTAACATAGACGCTGCCCATTAGTTATTCCTAGCAAGGTGATGGCAGGGGCTAGGACAGAAGTAATGTAATTACTTACATTATTGCATTCAATCTTTATGATAATACTACAAAGTAGGTGTTATCCCCATTTTGCAGCTGACAAAATATAGGTGCAGAAAGGTTAAAAAACTTGCCCAAGGTCTCACAGGCAATAAGTGGTGGCGCCAAGACTTGAATAGATGTCTGTAGTGAAGTCCAAAGCTGTGGCTCCTGCTATAAATCCTGCTGCCTCCTTTGGATTAGAAGACACGAAGGAGGAGTTGGGGAGCGGGAATCTTTACCACTCTGCTGCCAAGCCATATAGCAAAGTCCTCAAGCAGCCCATCATTCTTTTTGGCTCCTGACAGCTCCAGCTAATTGTCTGCCATTAGGCAGTCGAGATTTTTAACTACACTTATATTCAGCTAAGCTGAAATTTCAGCTAATTATAATTGAAATTGAGGGCTAAAATCAAGTTTCAAAGGTCATCCAGCAGTTTTCTTTGGGTATATGGATGTCTCTTTTTTTTTTTTTTAAGTGTTTTATAAGTAATACACGTACGTAGTTGAAAAAGCAAATATTGTAAGAGACTTACGATGAAAATGGACAACTCCCTGCCCCAACCAGTCCTGTTTGCTACAGGCAAGCACTTTTAATCATTCCTACTTTAATTTCTCCTGGTGGTTACTTTCAACCTCTTTATAATAGGTGTATAGCTCTATTTCTTGATTTATTATCTTTCAGCATTATCTAATGACTTCCACTAGGATGGGTGAAAATTTAACTCACCTGCACCTCCTCTACCGTCCCTTCCTTTCCCCCCCTCATCCCAATTCAGTTACATCCCCACCTTCAGTTCTCCTGCTCAACATCCACATGACATAGTAAAGCTTCATTTCTTGTTCCATCAACTATTTACAACTATTTCCTTCTTCCCTTTCACTCCCCAACCTCTACCAGCTGAACCTGCAATGCTCACATCAACAAGTGAAGTAACATTTACATTCTGTTTGAAACCATAATTAAGTTCTCCATGACTTATACGAGTGAATTCTAAAAGCTGAAAACCAGAATGTTAGATTTCTGGCATCTAGAGTAAATGGATTTTCCTTCTCCGTGTTCCATTAGTTGGTCAAAATTATGGCACAGGTGAGTTTGCTTATATGTGGACCATGACTTTCTTGTACAGTTTTGTTGTTGTGGCTGTTTTCCCAAAGTTTCTCATCCTTTATTTTCCTTTTGCTTACAGTTTTCAAGGTTCTCAATATACAATTTAATCTGTAAAATTCCCTGTCCCCCACACTGCCAAGGCCTCTTTCACAGCATCCCTGTCTTCCTTCTCCAATATGGACTAATTTCTCCCTATGCCCAAGACTAAGCTGCCATGTCGGGATTTCTCTTTGCTGCTCTTCTGGGATAGGAGCTTTGTCTCCCAGGGCTTCCTCTTTCTTAGTTCACTCCCTTGATTTTTTTTTCCCTGAAACACATTCTCTAATTGCTTTCGAAGGAAGAGTGCACGGTCATAATCATTATGAGTCTTTGAAGAAAAAAAAAAAAAGATCTTTATTCTGACCTCAAACTTGATTGATAGCTTGGCTGGGTATAGAATATTAAGACAAAAATCACATTCAGTCAGAACTTCAAAAGCATTGCTTCATGTCTTCTAACATCTGGTATTGCTGTTAGGAAGTTTAATGCCAGACTGATTCTTGTTCCTTTGTAAGTTGCCTGCTCTTCTTCTCAGAAAACTTTTAAGATCTTCTCTTCATCTCCAATGAAGCAAAATTTTATGATTATTTTGCTTGGTATGGATTTTTTTTTTTATTCTATTCACTATTTACACTATTTAGTAGTCCTTTTTAATCTGAAGATTTGTATCTCCCTGCATTTCCGGGAAATGTTCTTTTATTTATTTAATATTTTTCTCCCCTCTGGTTTTCTCTGCCAATTTAAGAATTCCTATTAAAACAAATCTATTATTTAGAGGATGCAATTCCTGAATCAATCCTATCTTTTCTCTCTTTCCTTCCTTCTTTCTTCCCTTTCTTTTTTAATTCTTTTTCTCTTTCTTTCTTTCTCTCTTTTCTAAATTCTCAGATATTTCCTTCACTTTTTTTTCTAATCCTTATGTCAACTTTTTTTGTTAGAAATCACCTTTCATATTTCCCAAGATCCTTTATATTTTATCCATTTTTTCCCTTTTTATAACATTCTCTCTTGTTTTATGGATGCAATATTTTCTCAAATCCCTCTTAGGAAAGTCAAATTTTTTTAAGTGTTCTTCTGTCCCTTTAATTATTTCCATTTCCCCAGGCTCATTTTTGTTTATCTTGATCATTCTCTTTTATGTTATAGGCTTTGCTCAAATGTTCTGACAATCCTCAGAGGTATTCCAATATTTAAGAAGGAAGGAACAGAACAGGTGACCAGGAGCTCTGTGAATAAGGGTTTGGCATATCAACTGGCAGATTTTGCCTCAAGTGAACAGGTGGGAAATTAGCCATTCCATTTGGACTCTTCAATTCCAGAATGAGGACAGCTTTACTCCAAGGCAGTAACCTTCACATTAGTTCTTTAGCAAAGAGTATTTTCAATTTCTTTAGAGAAGATTCATTTTAAGGACAAGGGCTGGTCTGTGTTGCACAAGAAAGATAGAGAAAGTGGAGTCAACAGTCCCAGGGATCTTCAGTTAGTCTTCTGTTTTTAGTCCCACTTCCTACTCTGACATGCCTCTGCCTCTGGGGGCAGAGCCTCCCTATTGTTCTGGTGGGCAGTGGGTGTTATTTTGCTAAAGCTCAAGTGCACATTCCTACCCTGAAGCTTTCTTCACTCCACTCTATTAGCTGATTATTTCCCCATGTGTTTTCTGCCTTCCACAGACTTTTTGAAAGATATCAACCATTGGAGCGTTGCTTACTCTATAACACTTATTTCTTTTGATGTTATAAGTTTAGTTTTTAAAACAAATTATTTATTATAATTTTAATGCAGAGAAAGAAAGTGAGAAAGAACTTCTGCCATCCTGACACTGAAATACATACAATGGCTTTTAAATAGTGCTCCACAAAGCCTCCAGGTTGCCAAGCTTATGGGGAGAAGAGCAGTGGAAAAGGCAAAGTGGGGACACTAAAGTAGAAGAGGTGGGCAGGTAAGACATTCCTACATCAACTAGAGTTCTCTGCTTTATTTATTGTGCCTCTACAGATTTCACTGGATTAGACCTTCCTTCAAGAATTAATCAAATAATTTTTGAGACAAAATATGATCAAGTGCTAAACTAAGTGGTCCAGAAAATGAGCTTTCAAGTGTGGGCTAGAAGAGTTAGCAGAGTACTCAGGAGAGATAAGACTTGTAATGAGCTCTGGGGCCAGATCCTACAAGGCTTTCAAGCTGTGTGAACAAGTCTGGGCTTTATGCTGTACGTAAAGGAGCAATCAGATGTTTTAAAACAAGAAAGTGAAAGGATTAGATGAGTATTTTTGCAAGTTCACCTGACTTTAGATGTGCAGAGGTGACCATCAACAAGTGGTCAGGGCTTTTCCTCTTTCCTCCCCCTTGCTCCTCACCACCACCCTGTGGAGGTAGCACAGGCAGACATTATTGCTAGTCCTAACAAGCAGATGAGGAAACTGAAGCTCAGAGAGATGAAGGGATTTGTTTGAAGTCACATTAGGAGTAAATGTCAGAGCCAGGTCAGGAATCCACCATTTTTTAACTTTTTTTGGATAGGTGCAAAAGAACCATAGTGAACCAGGGATGTTTGGTCAAGACTTACCAGTCAGTGTCACAGTCTAACACAAAAGCCTATGCTGTCCCCTCCTGGCCCCATTCCACACACTCCCAGGAGTTTCTACCACCAACTGACCAACTTTTTAGAGTCTTGCATCCAGTTACTCCAGGTAATCTAGAGTTCTGAGAAATACAACATAGAAGGAAGACAATAATGTTTATTTGTCATCTACTATGCACCCTTCCTTTTCTTCCAAAGTCTCTATATTAGTCTATTTCTCTTGCTTATAACAAAATACCTGGAACTGGGTAATTTAGAAAGAAAACAAAATTTATTGCTTATAGCTTTTGAGGCTAGGAAATCCAAAGTCCATCTGATGGTGGTGACAGTGACCCAAGGGTCTCACGTTGCAAGATGGTGGAAGGAGAGAGAGCAGAGAGAGAACAAGAGAGAGAGAGAGACAGACTATCCTCTTATTTTAAAGCCCTCAGAAATATGCCCCTGACCACCATTTTTAATCCATTCACTATGGCATGGTTCTACAATCTAATCACTTCTTCAAGGCCCACCTTTCAATTACCATAATGGGATTTCCCACCCTCTTCACAGTCACAGTGGGGGCTAAGTCTCAAATACATAAAACTTGGGGGACACAATTCAAGCTTCAATGCATTTTGGGGGGACAAAATTCAATCCACTACAGTCCCTTTATCAGTATTCTACTTACTTGAATAGTGTCCCCCAAAATTTATGTACACATGGAACCTCAGAATGTGGCCTTATTCAGAAATAAGTCTTTGCAGATATAGTTAAGATGGGATCATACTGGATTAGGCTGGGACCCACCTCCAACCACTGGTATTCTTATAAGAAAGCCATGTGAACACACAGAGACACACAGAAAAGAAAGCCATTTGACAATGGAGACAGAGAGTAGAGTGATACAGCTACAATCCAAGGAATGTCTAGAATTACTAGAGGCCACCAGAAACTAAAAAGAGGCAAGAAAGGATTCTCCTACAGGTTTCAGGGTAGCATAGCCTTTCCAACATCTTGATTTCAGACTTCAAGACTCCAGAACTGTGAGAAAATAAATTTCTGTAGTTTTAAGCCACTCAGTTTGTGGTAATTTGTTACAGCAGCCCTACGAAACTAATACAAATACTAAATTCAAAACAAGGCAAAAATAAAAGAGAAAGAAGTAATTAACTGCATTTAAAATGATGACCAAAACACACGCACACAAACACATACACACATTACAAAACATAGGAAAGATTTAACAGAAAATAGTAAAAACTGAATTGGATCCCCAGTTTTGGTCCAATTCCAGATGTTTTCCTGGGTGCCAAATTTGTAAAATAAGGATGATGTCAGCTGAAACATGGGCTTTGGGAGAGAAGGGACTCTGCAGAGCTGCAGTCTAGGAAAACTGACCTTACCCCAGCCAGTGCATATTTGTACACTGGATTCCTAAGCCTCCAGAACACCACTCCAGAACACTCGGGAAACCACCATTTCTAACTGTGGGCTGTGCCCTCACTTGCTAGGCACCTGACTAGCATTACCTCACCTTATCCTCACAACATCCCCTCTCTGGCAAATGTTAAGCTCTCAATTACTATTTGTTGACCAACAGACTAACCCTGAGAGGCAGGTGTTAGCCTGCTTCAGGAAGCCATGTGCTGTCATGGAAAGCTTTTTGGCAGATGGTCTCGAAGGCCCCTTCCAATGTTTGAGAGCTACTGATTCTTTGCTTCTATCTCACAGCTAAGCCAGCACACAGCCAGCTTCAAGGAAGGGCTTTCCTAGTCAATTAAATACTCCCTGTTTCCTGAGCTCTGGCTAAGCCCAGAAGTAAACACACTTTAGGGCAAAGTAAAACTCTTCTATGTGCTGGCTTTTTGCCCATGTCAAGCTGAGTGAACAAAAGTCCAAAGGTGATTCATATTTGGCCTTGGTACAAAGACATTAGGCACAGATGCACGTACACACACCACACGCCCTTCTCTCTCACACACTCACACCCCCAGGCATGTGCCTGTTACTGAGGCTTTACTGGCTCAGACCTGGCCCCACTGGTATCCTAATAGGTGAGAGGGGGGTGGACAGAAAGTAAGAGTAAACCTATTGACAGTGAACCACAAAGCTGATGGAGACCCCAGGTCACAGCCTCAGACCCACATCGCCTTTACCCTCCCAAAATGAGCTGCTCGAGGTCTCTGTCACAGAGGACAAAGAATAAAGCAAAGTTAGAAACTCCTTGTAATCTAAAGTGAGGAAGAGGAGCAGAAAACTCACTGGACTGAGAACCAGGAGACTGGGGCTATAATCCCCCCTACTGCCAGTGGCTAGCCATGTGATCTTGGACAAGTCACAGCCTCATCTGTCAAAAGATTAAGTCATCTGTGAGGCTCTTTCACAATTTCTCCTCTGATGGGCAAATCCTTTCCCCATCTCCATTGCCCTGGACTTTCCACTGTTCTCGTAGTCTCCCCACGCACTGGCATTTTCATACTTTGTCTTTGCACAAGTTATTCCCTCTTTCTGAAATGGCCTTCTCAACCCAACCCCTGTGTTTCAAATCCAACCCTACCTTCAAGACTAAATTCAGGGCTGACCAGTTGGTTCAGTTGTTTAGTGCATGGTGATGATAACACCAAGGTCCAGGATTCAATCCCTGTATTGGCCAGCCACCAAAAAAAAAAAAAAAAAAAAAAAAAAAGCAGAGACTAAATTAAAAGGATTCTGCAAAGCTTTCCTTGATGCTTTTGGCTGAAATAATCTCATTTTTTAATCCTAATGCACTCTACCTATAATGAAATAAGCCCTATCTCATATTTTAGTTATTTGTATATTTATTAAAACCCCTCCATTGATCTGTGAGTTTCTGAAGGGCACATTCCATATCTGGTTCATCTTTGAATCAGCTCTCACCCTTAGCACATGCTCAGAAAGCCTAAGGAAGTTGCCCAAGGACACAGAACTCATTAGTTATAGTTTTTGTCACTCTGGTTCTCATGTCATTTTCATTTGGGGCCAGAGTCCCAAGAAACTAAAAATGGGTTCATGTGAATAAATCCATATCATGTGACAAATGTAACTTCGAGGTGTGTTAATGACTATATGTTTTGCAAAGGACAACTGAAAGGAAATCCCACCCTTCACGTATTTGGTTGAGCCTAGTTCTGGGGAGCAGATATGGTATGTATAATAACTGCTATCATCAAAGGGACCTAAAATATCTTAGCCCAGGCATGTATACCAGGGCTGGGGCTGGGGTCTGGACTCTGTGTATACTCCTTAGAAAGACATTTGTGGATTGCTTTGGAAGCTGATTGTGGTGGAGAGAAGGAAGTATTTGCTCAGCAGCAATTTTAAACAAAAATTGCTCCCCCTCCTAGGGCACCCCTGATCCATGCAGCCTGACATCGGGCTGAAGGATTAGAACATTTTCTGAAGAATAATGGATCTGTTTGCCTTTGGAGTCATGACCTGTTTCTTCTAATTAAGACAAACATCATACTTCAGAATATCACGAAGAACTGAGGAAAGTGAGGTTTTGAAAAATGAAGCACTTTTGTAAATTACCTAATCCTATTTATTTTGTTTCCCAGGTGTTACCAGCCACTCCCACTTGAAGCTTGACATGGCAAACACCAATCATTTGTCCTCTAATTGACAGAAAAATTATTTTTAAGGCCATCTCTGTGATTAAAAGCCCAAGAAACCATCATAAATTACCAGGCAGAGACATCTATTTACAAATATCATAAATAACCATAAACATTATATATATCCATAAATAAACATCACAGTGTTCCCCCTTTTCCAGCAGTCAGACAAAGCCAGATAGGAGCTGACCCTCACCTCCTTAGCGAATGAGACCTTCCACTCCTGCTGGAGGGGCCTCCCTGTTCTCTATGGGTTGCCCGAGAAAATTGATTGAGTGCAGTCCCATTCCAATGCTTGCACATTAGGTGATGGTAATCAAACACCGTTAATCGCCCCCTGGGGTCTAACATTGATTTGCATCTTGGGATTTCTAGTGTTTAAGAACTCTTCTCTGACCTCAGGCAGTGGGGTCAGATGGCCTCCTTGCTTCACTATGCACCAGCCAGGCCACATAAAGAAAGTCACTAAAATTCTCTCAGCCTCAGTTTCCTTATGTGTAAGTAGGAACAGTAACAGTGCCTTCTCCATAACATTAAGGTAAGGAGTAAAGTAGATATGTCTATAAATCACTTAGCACAGCACTTAACATACAAAGACCAATCAAAAATGGTCACTGCTATTATTCCTCAATGCATTTTTTGCTCAAAATGGAACTGAACCTGCTTTGCCTCTGTATTAGTCCATTTTTGTTGCTGTAACAAAATACCTGGAACTGGGTGATTTATAAGAAAATGAAATGTATTGCTTACAGTTTCTGAGGCTGAGAAGCTCAAAGTCCATCTGGTGGTGGCAACAGTGACCCAGGGGTCTCATGTTGCAAGATGGTAGAAGCAGAGAGAACAGAGAGAAAGACAGACTTTCCTCTTCTTTTAAAGCACTCAGAATTATGCCCCTTACCACCATCTTTAATCCATTCGCTACTGCACGGGCCTACAATCCAATCACCCCTTCAAAACTCCACCTTTCAATTACCATAATAGGATCTCCCACCCTCTTAACAGTCACAGTGGGGGCTAAGATTCTAATATATAAACTTAGGGGACACAATTCAAGCTTCAGTGAGTTTAGAGGGGACATAATTCAGTCCACTACAGCCTTGTTTGATGTAGTTTAGAAAAAAAGTGAGAATAGAGAAGGACAAACACACACACACACACACACGCACGCACGCACGCACGCACACACGCACACACAGTAGAGACTACTAACCCTAACCCTAACCCCAAAAGCAGCACCTGAAACAAAGGCTTGATGGCAATTTGTTCATTTGGGAATGTAATTCCAGGAGACAGAAGCAGAGGCAAGAAGAAAGTAGGGAAGAGGAAATAGCCAATATAAGGATACACTATCGAGTTGACCACCATTACATGAGACTGAGTACTGGGTACTCAAATGAGAACCCTCTTTCGTCTGCCAGGGAAGAAGAGAAAGCATAGATCCATCAGCTCCTATTGCCTATTGTTCAAGCGTTGTCCCACGGACTGCAAACTCATGCACAACTTGGGTTGCACATGCTGAGTGACAAGCAATTCCTGAAGGATCCCCATGCTGCAGCAACGGAGAACACCAGAGTGAGAAGCATAGCGCAGGCCTGAGGCTGCACCCAAGAAGCAGGGCAAAACTTGTGCTGAACCAGTCACCACAATAGTGACTGGAAAGCCAGAGGATATTAAGTTATGAAAAGCACTAATCAAGAGATAACCTGAAGAGGCTGAAATGTTCTTTAAGTAGACATCCAAGAAACAAATTGCTTTCTAAAACACATGCCATCTCCAAACCTATTTAAGCTCATGCCATTAGACAATCAGAACTTGATTACTTCTTGGCTCCTAACTCAAAATAGCCACCTGAAGGTGTTTTTCCAACGTCAGTGTCCCAGCCTTACCTACCTCACTGCTTTTCATCCCCCAATTTCAAAATCAGAGAATCTCAAGGTTGACAATTCCAAGTACCTCCATCACAAACATGAGTCATCTCTACAATGGCCATGACAAGCAGGCACCTAGTTCATGCTAGGACACTCCCAGGGAAGGAAATTGTAGCTCCTCAGAAGGCAGTGTTCCTTCTTCTCATACATCTGTTAGAAAAATAATCTGACTTTTGGCTAAGCAAGGCAGATTGAACACACATTAATCAACACCCTTTTCACCAAGCACTCCAGTTCTCTTTTGACTGTATTATGACACAGAGTGGGAGAGTTTAGATAGTTCTGGGACAAGATTGTAGAAGTATGTTATTGTCCATTGCAAGTGAATGTCATCTTCTCTGAGGATGGAAAAGAATGCATTTGCCAGATGAATAACCTTGTATCGTGTACCCAGTATTGTGTTAATCTGCTCCAGCAAAAATACCATAGTAGCCACTGGGGCTGCTACTTGATTGAATTTGCAGATGTTTACTATCATTCTCCAGAATTTGTCTGGTTTTTGTAGGGGTCAGCCTGGTGAATTAAATGAGAATAAGACAGGTATCATCCTGCATCTTTAGGTCTTGAAGGGTGTTACTAATTTCTGCCATCCTTCTCCCCACCACCACCCCTGCACCCAATGCAATGTTTTTTTATTTACTATCTTTGCCAGGCGTGGGGGCAGTTTCAGAGGTTTTTATCCATTCAGCCTTTCCCATTTTGTGATACAGGTTCACTGTGCACTGGTTCCCACTTGAGCCCATTGCACCTTGAGCTGAACATTCACTACTTGCCCGAATGCAGTGAGACAGAACACTCACTCAACAAGTTATAGGCAACAAGGGACAACAAAATCCCTAGGACTCATTGTGAGCTGGTCCCTCAAGGCTCAGGAAAGCCACCCAGGGTAAATGGAAGCTTGTCTGTGCGTGCCCCATTTGTACCACAGCTAAAGGACCCTAGAAATCAGCCCACACTGGGTTTTATGCCCCAGGGCACAGAACCACTGAGCTAAAGTGTTGAAGGACAGTCTGTTTCTAGGAGTGACTGGAACAGAGCCCTGTTGTTCTGGCTAGTTCTTTATCTCAGGAGGTTATAGGCTAGCACATTCTACAGTTATTCTTGAGAACAACAAGCTAGAAAAGGGAAAAGAGCTGGGTTGGTCCAAGGCCACCCAAACAACTATCCTGCACCATTATGATAGCTCTTATGCCACAGGTCATCGATTCATGTGGAGGTTGTGACAACCACCAAACAAGTAGGTATTTTCCAATTACACATTTAGAGGGTGGGGGAAGTGACTATCAACTGGATCTCAGTGGACCCACTGTGAGATGGATTTGGGCCACAACTGTATTTATTACGTGTCTACCATATGCTATCACTATAACAAGGCGAACAAGTAGGTATTTTCCAATTACACATTTAGAGGGTGGGGGAAGTGACTATCAACTGGATCCCAGTGGACCCACTGTGAGATGGATTTGGGCCACAACTGTATTTATTACGTGTCTACCATATGCTATCACTATAACAAGGCGGTGGGAGAGAGAGGCGGCTGGGTTTGGGCGGAGAGAGGCAGAGATGTTGACATTTGGATTCCTTACGTATCAATATCAACTTGGAACAAACATGCAATAGCCCTCAGAATGTTTAGGCATTCCCTTTTATTCCAGTGCACAGTTACTTGAGCAAATGGATGTAGTTCACTTTGGGAAAGACGGAGGGGAATTATCACTGTGTATATTTGCAGTGGTGTTGCTGACTCCTTCCTCCTTGGGACTTGTTCTGTCCTTCAGGCAATGGATCTGGGTCAAAAGATTTTTGCAGGTTAGGAAACTGGGCAAAAATTGTCACTTTTTAATGGGCAATTGGCCTCAGCCCCCTAATCATTCATCCTTGATTTCTTTTATTTGTACAATTTGAGTAGTACTCTTGTTAGCTACCCATTTGTTTTTCCCTGAGGGGTGCTGTGTTCTATTAAATATCTCCATCACTCTCTGTGGTCAGGTCTTCCAATTGCTATAATTATATCTATCTGTCTCTGGTTACTCAAACCTGGCTGGATGCTCATCCCCATTGCTACCAGGGAGTCCAGTTGTATAACATCACTTCCTACCTTCAGCCCTGGCCAACCACTGAATTTTTTAATGATGCTGGTACCCCTCTCACCAGTGCTTCCCTTACTGCTTTAGAAAATGCTGTCTTCTAGGGCCCTTCCATAGAGCAGAGTCCTCTGGCCTCACATGGTATATCCACTGTAACACATGCACTTCTTCGAGTCTTTTAATCCCCTTTTCCAAACTTATCTGCCATGACAATCTTGCATTAATACTCACTATGTACTTTTAGGAGCCATCTTGTTATTATGCTCCAACCATCTCTCAGAGTCTTTGCCAGGGTACTAAATTCTGTGTCTCAGGAGAGTATTCCCAAATCAATAAACTTTCCCTTATCCAATCCTGTGTTCCACGTCTCCTTGATCAAGCACCCCCCAGAATTCAACCCCATGCATACTGTCCCAGCTCCTATTGGTACATCCTGGTTTGATCCTACAGCTCCTCTAGGGTATGGGTTCTTTTCTTCATTATCAGGCCCAAATGTCTCCAGCCTAATTATATTGTGACTTAAATCCAGGAGATGATGTAGGGAAGGTCCCGGAGAGGGCTGTTATTTTGTGTTGGGAGAGCCCTGTGCACTATCTTCAAACAAGGGGGTAGTATTATCCCTTAATACAGTGGAGTGAGCTACTTCTCTGGTTTCAGAAGTTTTAGAGGAATATGGAGAGTCAAAATTCTGGAGTGCATCTACCTGGATGTCTCCATCCTATGTGGCAAGATTCTTTCCCAACTTTGTCCTAGTCAACCTACCTTGGTTGGGAGTTAAACCTTCTTTGCAGTGCAGTTATTTCTACAGTGAAGTCCTGAGTTTTGGTTTTCTGTATTGTCTAGCATGACCAATTTATCTCAATTTTCCCAGGGCTTTCCTAGCTTAAAACTGAAAGTTCCACATCTCAGGATTCCCCTCAGTCCTGAGAAAACTAGGATAGTTGGTCATCCTAGTGCTGCCTTCCTTCAACCCTCCTGTAAGAGATGAGAGCCTTTTTATATGCCACCATGAATGCCCTTTGGATTTCCCACTTAGCTTTTAACTGATGATTGATCACATGCTTCTTGTCACCTTTTTCTAGAACATCTATTAAGTTTAGCAATAGGCACCCAATTTCACCTTCTTAGAGTTAATATTTCCCCAGTATTTCTCTACAGTTGATTGCTCACATCTGCTAAATGCATTCTCTTCCACCGAGATGCAGTAAGAATTCACTGCCAGTGAAAATTTTAACTATGATACTCCTATGTTGTTTTTTGTGCTGGGAATCATCTGTACTCCACCTTCTATCAGTGATGGGTTCTTTATTGGCAACTAGGCAGCAAGTGATCCAGCTCTAAAATCCCATCCCCACATCTGCTTTCTTGATCACTTGTGGCCCCAACTTTTGCAAGATGGGTTTTCTTGGGAGTGGATCCTGAGACAGAGAATAGCATGAAGGTGAATTATTAGGAAGTGACCTTGGAATTGATACCTTTAGAAGCGAAGGAAGGAAAACAGGATTTGGCAGAGGGAGAAGTTGTGCTGCAATGTAGTCTCAAAGGAGGCCTCAGCTGTCACCCAGTGAACTCTGAAGGTAGTATGACCCTTAGAAGTTGACATTGGGAGAGAGGGTTCTTCATATTCTGTGTAGTAAAGAATTTAACCTTGCCAAAAAGAAGTCAGCTCTCAGGAACTCATCTCTAAGTCCTTGGAATGTCCTGCCTGATAAACGTGTCTTTGTTTACCTGGGAGCCTTGGGCCACGCAGATAGTTTAACAATGTGATTTATGGTGGGTGCTTTGGATCACAAAGTATCATTTCAAGTTCCGGAGGAGCTGGAGACTGAGGTCAGCTATATAGGCAGTCCATCATGTCTATGTGATAGAGCTCCAGATAAAGACTCTGGACAGCAAGGCTCAGGTGAACTTACCTGGTTGCTAGTACTTTATGTGTTTTGTCACACATTGTTTCTGGAGAAATTAGTTCTGTCCATGATTCCACTGGAAAAGGACAACTAGAAGCTCCATACTTTCTCTGTCCTCTGAGACTCTGTCCTTGGATGATTTTAATCTATATTTTTTCACTGTAATAAACTGAAACCATGAGCATAACAGCTTTCAGTGAGTTCTGTTAAGTTCTTCTAATGAGTTATTGAATCTGCAGGTGGTCTGGGGGAGCCCGAAACTCCACAGTTGGTGTGAGAAGTGAGGGCTGTTTTGTGGAATTTTGCATATTCCTACTTTGATAAGTCATTGAATGTGATGTGTGTTACCCCTTGAAGGATGGTAACTTTGGGTGCCGTTTTCTTTGACACGGCAAACCCAGAGTGGGGCTGGCAGCTAGGGATTTTCTGCTAGTAACAGTCACAAACTGGGGAGTAAAGCCCTTCATTCCTGAAGAAGGCTATGGGAAGCATGTGACAGCATCTACCACAGTGGCACAGGCTTTACTAATCAGAAGTAAGGGACTGGATTAACATTTCTATGAAAAAAAAGAAAAAAAATTCACATGGCTCTTAAAGGGGGAGAGTACATCATGGAATGTAGGGAAAGTTGTATTCTTTCATTTTTTGGCATAACAGAAAATAACAAGCTTGTTCCATAGAAAGAATCTCTGTCACTGTGTGTCCGTTCATGATTTTCTATGACTGTTTTCAGTAGCTTACCTAATGGAGTTAGTCATTCAATGCTGATTTCTAGTAACAGTGGCAAAAAGCATTATTATAATCTGCATCCATGACCGCTTGCTGGAACTCTTCTCAGCAAGTATCTACATAATGAGTTCAACAATTTTGCTAAAGTTTGAAACCTATACATGAAAGTCACAAGCCAAAACCACAGCACTGTGATGTAGCACTTTGCCTTTGAGGTGGACAGTCACCTTTGTGATTACCATGAGGCTGAATAGGCCAGAGGAATAATCTGAATCTATGGATAGGTATCAAGATCGCATTAACATCATAAGAATGCAATTCTAACAGTAAATGCCAATCAACCGTTAGTAAGTAATGACCCCATCCAACACAAACCCAATTCTGAGCCAATTTCATTAAGGCCTTCTGCAATGTGTCTGTGGTCGCTGATCAAAGTATACAGCACCTGTTTGAGCTCTAGTGGAGATTTCAAAAGATCAACAAGTTTTTATTGGCCTTCCCTACCTCTTACCTCTACCCTTCTCCAAAGTTGGAGCTGATCAAAGTATACAGCACCTGTTTGAGCTCTAGTGGAGATTTCAAAAGATCAACAAGTTTCTATTGGCCTTCCCTACCTCTTACCTCTACCCTTCTCCAAAGTTGGAGTGATTTTCTCATGTCTAGAAAGCCTTGTTTTTAATTACACATCTTTAGAGGAAGAGTTTCCACAACTTCTTTTAGAATCATGTCCCATTCTTTAGCTGTCAAATTTGAGTGAAAAAAATTTTAAGACTTTCCCTTCTGCTATACTATCAATGAAAATAGATAAGGATTATTCTGCTCTGGTCTGAATTTGAAGCATTCAGTAAATATGAAATGTTCTCTTCTCTTCTTCTTACCCCTTCAGATACTTAGCAAGCAGTCACATTAATATTCTACTGACCCTAGCAAAGTAAATAGCAGCTACTTTCACTGATGGCTCTCCTAAATCAAATGATAAATCATGGCTGCACAGAAGAGCTGGGTTTCAATTCAGGAACCACTAAGGGATGGATCCATACTAAAATCAAAATTCTTTTTCAGTAAAGGCTCTGGGAAAAAAGGATCTTCCTCCAGAAAAAAAAGCCCATAAATAACTCCTAAATAGATTAAGTATTAAGTCCACAATGGAATTGCAAACTCCTTCATTAAAACAGAGTGCAAGATAGAGCTATTTTTATTTCTTAGTTAAACAGTTAACTTCTCTTCCATCTTTATCATAACAGATGAATACTTAAATATAAGATTTGAGATTTTATCAATGGAATTGCAAACTCCTTCATTAAAACAGAGTGCAAGATAGAGCTATTTTTATTTCTTAAACAGTTAACTTCTCTTCCATCTTTATCATAACAGATGAATACTTAAATATAAGATTTGAGATTTTACGCTCACCTTAAGCTGTACTGCTTTATAGCATTAAAATACATTCTAGTCATCACTATAATTCCTGTACATGTAAAATAAATTATAATAATATAACCTGAACTTGAATTTAGGAAGATAAAAGCCAATGAAACAAGAATTCTTAAGCACCTTTCACACTGAAAAATAAGCCATAGGGACACCCGCCTCTCAAGTCTACAAATGCAAATACCCAGGTAAGCAGGCAGCAAGAAGGGCCAGTAATGCAACCAGAGTGCTGGGGACTCCAGCACCGGAGAGCCAAGGCCCACATGAATGAGGTAGCTGCTACTCAGACCATGGGATTATTTGCTTATCAGGAGGCAGGCCTGGTGTTTCCAGATCGTCTGATTTTCCCAGAAAATCTGGAAATTCAGGTTTCATGTAAAATTTAATCATTGTTAAAATTCAAAATCTTGGAGCCAAACAAAACCCTTCTGAATGCCAGATTTAGTTCATTCACCACCTCTCAATTAGAAATAGGTGAGATTCTGCTTTTTAGGTAGATTAGTCAACATCTAAGATCACTTTCAACTCTACAAAATACTGCTGCATAAAAAATCACCCCAAATTTAGTAGCATAAAACAACAAATATTTTTATTATGCTCAGGATCCTGTGGTGAGAAATTTGGATAGGGCAGGACAAGGAAGGTCTGCCTGTGCTCCACAGTGTTTGGGGCTTCAGGTGGAAAGAGTCACATGTCTAGAGGTTAATTGTATGCTGGAGGCTGGAATCTGGAGCTTCTTCAATTGCATGTCTAGCACCCGGACTGGGATGTCTTAAAGTTTTTGTTTAGCTACAGTGGTCAACTGTACTGCAGTGCTTACACATGCAGTCACTTCATGTGGTTTGGGCTTCCACGTAACAGGGTGGCATCTCCAAAGTCGGGCTTCTTATCTGATGGTTCAGGGTTCCAAAAGCAAGTGTTCTGGTAAACAAGGCAGATCCCATGGCCTTTTGTGACCCAACTTTGCTTCTGTCATATAGCATCACTTCTATCATACTCTATTGGTTGAAGCACTTGCACGTCCACCCAGATATAAAGGAAGGGACTGTAGTTGGTTAGAGTAAAGTGCTGATAACAACAAGGTCCAGGGTTTGATCCCTGTACCAGCCATCCAAGGGGAAAGAAAAGGGTCAGGGGCGGGGGGACTATAGTCAGAACCTCTCTATGTAAAAAGGCGTCAAAGAATTTGCAGCCATTTTATTTAAACCCCCACAGATGGAAAAAGCTTGTGTTGGGGTGCCAGAAAGATCTTGGTTTAATCTTGGCTCTACTTTTTACAGAGTGGTATTGAGTAAATTATTTCATATCCCCAATTTAGATTAGAAATCAGATTAGAAATGATGTGTGTAAGCCCATGATGCATTGTAAATGCTCAATAAATGGTAATGATTATTTCTTTCTTATCACATTGTGGAGGAAGACAGTAAGAACTTTCTTAACCAGAGTCTCCTTATAGCTTTATAGACTTATTACAGGGTCAGTAAATCACTTATTAACTGATCTGACAGGCATTCTGTTTACTGAAAACACACCCTGAGATTGTACAAGGAAGGGAAACCTGCAAACACATCATGATCCATCCAGAGCATGACAAGGAAGTCTCCTACCAGTCTCGTGATGGTACGAGCTTCCACTGCTCAAAATATACCAGTCTCGTGATGGTGCTAGCTTTGATTTGCTCAAAATATTAAGCAAAAAAACACTCTTTGAAAATGGCTGTCTGCTCTGGAGCCTTAGGGGGAAAAAAATAAAAAACAGTCTGTGGTTTTAGAAGGAAGGTGGGAGAGGCAGCAAGAAACACAGGGTGGGGGAGTCAAGAGGGACAATCGTACAGTGTCATCTCCCTGAAGCTGAAGGAGTCTCTTAGTATCTGCATGTGTTATAAATAATACAATCACCTCTGTGCAATCAGACAGTGCTAATGGAGCTAGAAAAGCCCACAGTATATAATATTTATTTGAAAGAAAATGATTTCATTTTCTTTTATTTCTGGTACAGCAAAGCATTCAAGTAGCACCAGATGAGCCTTTCAATTACATGTTTAATTCATTCAGATGATTTGTGCACAGCAAGGAAATCTTAATCCTGGGCATTCTTAGTAAGAGTGCCGTTAAGATAATATAGTTCTCAAAGGCGTCTTGAACTGGATTCTGCTCACCTCCATTTCACAGACTGAGCCATGGAGGCAGGAAGTGCACCAAAGGTCCAGCAGGCAATAGCAAACTTTCCTCTGCCATGTCAGTTCCTCAGAAATGGCTCCAGACACCTGCCAGGCCAGACCAGCTCCCATGCTACACATACAACTCAGGACCCTGATTTCTCATATGTGGAACTAAACAGTCATTTGTATAATTATTTTAAATTGTCTAGAATGTAAACTCCACATGATCAGAGACAATGTCTTTTTTTCTCCAGTGCCCAAAACAATGCCTAGCTCATGGTAAGTGTTCAATACAATTTAGCAAATAGTCTTCAATACAGCATTGTTTATTCTGGCAAAATAAATTAAAGCATATATATGATGCAATATATATATACTTAATATATATTATGCAAAGTATATATATATACTTAATATATATTATGCAAAGTATATATATATATACTTAATATAGATATGATATAATATGATGAAGTAATTACCATTTGTGATATAGATGCATAGTTATTGACATGAAAAGGAATTCATAAATTTGTTTTCCAAATCAGGTTATAAAATGAGATGTATAGTAAAGTAGTACAGTGTCATACTTAAGAGTGTCAGATGAATGTGGGGGAGTTACCTAACCACAGTAAGCATCTTTCCTCTTCTGTAAAAGCAGAACTAATAACAATCCCAAGTATAAAGGGCTGTTGAAAGGATTGGGTGAGAAAATCGGTTAAATAAAATAATATTAAAATAAAATAAAATAATTATCTAAAAATCTCAGCAAAGTGCCTGAGATATGAAAGTGCATAATAAATATTAGGTATATTGAAGATAATGATCCCATTTTATGGGGAAAAGTACATTTCCATGTGTATATTTAAAACTCAGACTATTCACATCAATTGTTAACATGAATATGATGATGAGATTTTAGATTTTGAGAAACTTTCTTTTTATCACTTCCTGCATTTTCTGGACAATAAGTTTATCTTAATTTGGAGGAAAAATAATAACTTCATTTCCTTCTGTAGCTCGAGCTGACTGACCCTCTGTTATAAAGCAGAATGTTTTGAAGATGGCTTATGAAGAAAAGGATCTTGGACTAATCTGAGGTAGCAAGATCAATTGAAAGTTTTAAAATGGGTGACTGAAGAACAGTGTTTACCTGGTCTTATTTCCTAAATTCCATTGAAATAACAGAGGAAATGTGCGAACAAAAACAAATTTTAGCAGAACTGAAAAATCAAGAGAGTTGCCATTAGGATATTAGAACTTTGAAATTTTTCTAGAAAAAGCAGATAGAAACAGATCCACATAGAAATAGAGCAAATGAGAAACCCTCAATAGAGAACTTTAAAACAACCCCACAGTTAATGCTAAATTAATTTAAATAACATGGATTTTTAACCTTCAGCAATTTTTTTTTCCTTTTTGTCTTTTTTCGTGACCAGTAACGGGATCGCAACCCTAGGTGTCGTGCCCGTACCGCGACCGGCAACGGGATCGCAACCCTCGGTGTTGCGCCAGCACCGTGCTCAACCAGTGAGCGGGAACCAGTCTCTATATGGGATCCGAACCCTTGGTGGGAGCGCCGCTGCGCTCCCAAGCGCCGCACTCCACCGAGTGCGCCACTGGGCTGGCCCAACCTTCAGCAATTTTTAAGAGAGAAGTGGAGAAGAACACACCAGCTCCTACCTTAACTTTATTTTGTCATTTTAATTTATTGATATATATTGCAGTTGATTTTTGTGTCCTCATTTCCCTCTCTCCCTCTCGCCCCCCCACCCCCATCAACATCATGTCTGTTCACTTGCCTTAACATGTTTAAGGAATCGTTGTGATTGTTGTACACCAGTTCTTAAATGCTTGACTTGGAAGTGGCCCGCATCACTTCTGCCTAGAGCCCACTGCTCTGAACTGATTCACAGCCACGTCTAACTGCAAGGGGCTGGGAAGTCTAGGAGGGACAGGAATATTATCCTAGATGGATACTAAATGGTCACACCCTAGCTCATCAGGATTTTATCGTTTCAATGGACTATACGTTTCAACAGTATGTTCTGTCCCTCTTTGACCATTTAATGGTTTTCCTATCAGAATCTATTTTCTTAGAAATTAACATTGTCTCATCTACCTTTTTTGGTTATCAGTTGCCTGTTATCACTTTATCCATGCTTTTTATTTTCAATCTTTCTATGTCATTTCATTTTGTGTATCTCTTGTAAACATCAAATAACTAGAATTTGTTCTCTAACTCTATGTGTCTCTCTACCTTTTGATAGGTTATTTTAATCTATCTTTATTTTGATAACTAATATTTTATAGCTAACTGTCTCCATTCCTGCCATCTTTTTTTTTTCATGTGCTATTTTTGTGTTTCTTTCTTTTTTTATTTTTTCTTTTGTCTTTTACTTTTGCTAATTAAGGTTTTCTTTGTTTCATTCTTGTACTAGTGGTGTAGAAATCACATGTTCTACTTCCACTTTTCTCAATATTAAACTTACATTGAACACATGTTTAAAATATTTTAATTAAATGTTGAAAAATAATTTGTATTTATAAACTCCTTATGAAATAAGGCAAGATCATGTTTTCATTCCACTGTCTCCATTTGCTCCTTCCTACGTTTGTTGAAAACATTTGAAATTCTTATTTCCTGTTTTTATTATTATTACTTTAAACTTAGATTTCTACTTACTAATAAACCATTTCTTAACATTGCTAAGTAGGATTTATTCTAGGAGTACAACAAAGGTTCAAATTTAGACATTTAGGAGTAAAAAAAATTCCTCAACTCAATAAAAAGAGTTACAGCAAACATCATACTTTAGGGTGAAACAGTAGAAGCATTTGACTAAAATTCATACCAGAGAAAGATGATACACGGCATTATTCTGGAGGTACCAATAAATGCAATTAGATAAGAAAAAGTGAATAAAATCTGTTAGTATTGGAGGAAAAGAGACAAAACTGCCATTACTGTCTGGTGACATGATTATCTATTTTTATAAAAAAGTCAAAGAAAGTAAATGAAAAAACATACAGAACCAATAAGAAGATTCAATAAGGCAGACAATTACGAGATCAACCTATAGAAAATCAATAACTTTCTATAACAGAAAAACAACTTAATAGAAATTGCAATGAAATTTTAAAGTCACCAGAGCAATAAAAACTACAAAATACCTAGAAATCACCAAATAAAGAGATGCATAAACCTATGAAAAAAACAACTTTACTGAAGCACTAAAATTTTTTTTGCAAATGAATGGGAAGACTGAATTTCTCAAAATATCAATTCCCCCATAATGAACTTATAAACTCAGTGAAATGCCAGTCAGAATCTCAACAAGGTTTCTAATGAAACTTGAAAAGCTGAATCTACAAATCTAGAATAGCAAATGCACAAAAAATAGCCATGGTAAAAAATGACAGTAACTGTGCCCTTGATATGGCATGAGACTGAATGAAGGAATAGAATAGACAGTTTCAGAAACTAAATGTAAATGCACTACATGACAAACATAGGGTAAACTAGATGACATGTGATGTTAGGACACACTAACTGTCCATTTAGAGAGAGTATAAAATTACATTTTTACCCGACACTATATGCAAGAATAAATCCTCGTTGGATTAAAGATCTAAATATTAAAAAAATCATCGGAAGAAAGCTTAAGATAATAACTTTATGGTCTTGGAGAATGTCTTCCTCAGAAAAGCACAAAATATATAAATCATAAAAGGAAAGTTTACTGATTTGATGACTCACAAATATAAACATCTCTAAGGCAAACAACACCATAAACAAGCTTTAAAGAAAAGCAAGAAACCAAGAAGAAATATTTGCTCCATAATAAAGTTACTAGCCATTCATAAACAGCACCTAAAAATCAGTAAGGACAATTTCTTTAAAAAGTAAAGTAGGCGTGATTAGGCAATGAACAGAAGAAACATGAATGGCAAAGGAACACAAGAAAGGATATGCGACCACTCTAAGGAATCAGGGAAATGAATATTAAAGCAATGTAGTAATATCTCTTTTGTATCTCTCAGATTGGCAACATTTTAAAAGATCAATAATATTTATTTGTAGAAAGAATGTGTCAAGATGAATAAACATACATTCTTGTGGGAATATAACTAAGTACAGGCTTTTCGGTGGCCACCTCAACAGTATCTAGTCAAACGTGCAGACATCAGGCCATTCCACTTCTGAGATTAGATCCTATGAAATACTCACACACTTGGCCCAAGCCAAGCCACATGGACTGGAATACTCACTGACCCTTGTTCATCAGGATGCAGTCTAATGCCCGTCACTAGGAGAAATGTTATAGCAATTGTTTTGCAGTGCAGTCAGTAAGACGATCAAACATTCCACTTCTGAGATTAGATCCTATGAAATACTCACACACTTGGCCCAAGCCAAGCCACACGGACTGGAATACTCACTGACCCTTGTTCATCAGGATGCAGTCTAATGCCCGTCACTAGGAGAAATGTTGTAGCAATTGTTTTGCAGTGCAGTCACTAAGACAATCAAGATATGCACCCAGATGAAATGATTCCTAAGACACATTTTTAAGAGAAAAAACAAATCACAGACTAATGAATAGCTGTATCTCATTTATCTTTTAAAAACTACATACATGTTTATTTTATATCTATAAATAAATACAAATCAAATGGTTAGTAGTGGTTACCCATGGGAGGGGCTTAGACTTTTTTTTCTATATATCTGTACTGTTTGAATGCTTACAAGTACTCACATATTACTTCTATAATATGTGAAGCAAGTATTCACATATCACTTCTGTAATACTTTTAAAGGAGTTAAGATCAAATATCTCCAACTTCCCTGTTTTGTCACTAGCTTTGAGAAGGAGCACCTCTAAGGAATCCTCTCCTTAGAGCTCACATTCATTCATTTAGATAAGGCAACTAAAGGCACATGGCATTGAGAAAGAACTTAAAATACACTCTATGAACAAAAAACCTTACTCCAAACTTCATCTTGTTTTCCTGGTTAATTTTCCCATTGCCCCACATATGCTTGTTTGTGTCTGACTATTTTGTGTGTATGTCTGTAAGTACCCTTAAACCCTTATGAACTTATGGAGAACATCAGTAAGTAAAAGGAACAGTAAGGGTCCCCGTCTGGAGCCCTGGGATCTGGTTCACTCAGGCACTCTCAGCAGCTATGAGATCTGGAACAAGTCCTAGCTTTGCCACACCTTGTTTTCTTCATCAGTAGAATACAGTGGCTGGCCCAGTCCTCTCGGTCCCTTTCCTGTTCTAAACGTTTAGGTTTCATTTGTGCTGCTGGCTCCCTCTTATCTCCACAACTGAGAGGCACTGCAGCAGGAAGTGTGACTGCTCAGCTCCCTCCGTCAACACAGATCATTGAGATTTGACTCCCTCTCTGCAGGCCAGGAGCTGCTGAGGAATTCACGATTCCCTAATCTGCTGTCAGAATTTGCACAGAAAACCTTTTCCATTTCTCACATAGCACTACTCATTTGGTAGACCTTCTCTGATAGTTTATGCCAGGAGCCTCTTCATGAAGGTCTGGTGTGGTTCCTGGGGCCAAAAGTCACAGTGACAAACAAACCCAGGCCAGGTGTCCCTTCCTGTCTCTGGCTGGGCTGCCCTTGTCAATAAAACAATGCCTGTCACATCATCAACAGCCCTTTGTTCTATTTTGTTTTGTTTTCCTATTTATATATTTTCCCCACCTGATTTACCATATATAAATGATAGCACACATACAAGAGTATATAAATAGGATATAAAGGATATGTACAACTTTAAAACTAATGGTACAACAAATATCCCTTATACCCACTCCTGTCCCCCTGTCCCCCTGTCCCCAACACTGAGACAGCATTGCTCTCCCAAGCCACCAGTGTTAACTACTATCTGGATATCTTCTTCTTCTTCTTCTTCTTCTTCTTTTTTTTTTTTTTTTTGATTACTAATTCCCTTGTTTTTCTTTACATTTTTACCAAATATGCAGAAGTAACTATCTTTTAAAGGAACAAACTTTCTTTAAAATAAGGTTCTTATGAGGATTAGATGAGATAGTGCTTAAAG
>NW_007731881.1:148864-150803 GCF_000696425.1 Galeopterus variegatus
TTTTTTTTTTTTTTTTGATTACTAATTCCCTTGTTTTTCTTTACATTTTTACCAAATATGCAGAAGTAACTATCTTTTAAAGGAACAAACTTTCTTTAAAATAAGGTTCTTATGAGGATTAGATGAGATAGTGCTTAAAGGCTTAGCACAGTGTTGACACATTAAGTACTCAGAAATGTCATCTATTGTCATCAGTCTTTTAGACTTCCATTAATATAACACCAAAGATATTTCGTTCGTTTAGTAATCCATCTCATTCATTTCCCAATCACCTACTACGGGTCATCTCTGCCATGCTAAAAGCTATAAAGCTACATGATTAGGGTTTTTCTTTAAACCTTCTTTTTAATTTTTTATTTTGAAAAAATTATAGACTCACAAGAAGTTGTAAAAACAGTACATAGAGGTTCTGAGTACCCCCCACCCAGCTTCTCCAAATGAAGTCACCTTAAATATCTACAGTATATTGTCAAAACTAGGAGATAGACCTTGGCACCATGCAATCAAGTAAACTGCAGACCGTCCTCGGATTTCACCTGTTTTTGCATGGATTCTTTTCTTTGGCATGTAATGCTGAGACATTTCATCCCATGTGCAGACTTGTGTAACCACCACCACAATAAACATATAGAACTGTTCTGTCATCACCGAGGAATCCCCTGTGCTGCTACTTTTATAGTCACACCCTCACTCCCTCACCTAATCTCTGGCAACCACTCTTCTGGTCCCCATCTCTATAGTTGTGTCATTTTGAGAATGTTATGTAAATGCAATCAAACAATATGTAATCTTTTGAGACAAACTATGCAATTGTACACTCATGAGGAACTGACCTTATATCCTGACCCTGGATTTCTTGACTGAGAAGGATTTCTTGGCTAGATATTTATGGAGGAGAATTAATTCCATCTTCAGGTCATGTGAAATGTTTCATTCCTAAGGAAATCTAATGAAACACTGAAGATAAAGGATTTAACCATTAGAATTCACCAGGACACTGGAAAGTGTCCATGAAAACATGTCCCTACATGGAAGGGAGGGAGAAGGAGCTGGTGATAACCCTCGTGGCAGGGACTAGACCCTCCTGGGAGTCCAGAGATGAGCTCTGTAATTAATGGGAAGAATGTGCACTTGCCAGCCATGCCGGAAATTAATGAGCTCAGAAAACGTTTGTCTATAAATGTTAGCAATGAGTTTCCAAAGGTCAAAGGTTCGGATCCCCATATTGGCCAGCTGCCAAAAGGAAAAAGAGGAAAAAAAGAAATGAGTTTCAAGTACTTTTATCAATTTCTCTCACTCACAACTGACTTAAGAAAAAAAAAAAGATTTGTTTGCAAATTGCACAGCAGGCCAAGAAAAGTCTGAAAACCCTTTCAATCAGATATTTTGGAAGGAGCTTGTCTGAAAACAACCTTTGCCAAGTTTCCAGGCTGCTCCTTTGTAAGCTCATTTTTAAAGATTTGCCACAAAGCAGGAACTGGAAAGAGAAACATGTTTTATTTTGTTATACAATGAAGTCCTTTGTCCAACAAATAGAAGTGATAATATCATTGTGTTGGATACACTCTAATATTCTACAAAGTGATTGTGGCTGCTTTTTAAATTTTTGCACCTTCAGTCTGGTTGAGAGCACTCAATGAATGGTGCTAAAAGCCTCTTTTCAGACACTTCAGGGTCATTCTTTCATTTGAATTTACTTTGCCTTTCCCACCCAGTCCCTGGCACCAAACACAGCCTTACAAATGAGCTCCTACTGGCAGAAGGAATGAAGTCAGTAGGAGCTGGTGCCAAGTTCCTCTTGGCTCTGTTCACCAAGGATTTGCTAACCTTCTCTCCACCTAGGAAGGGCATCTCAACTACCCTCAGAAACAGAAGTTTGTACACATAGCAAATGGCTTTGGGGGATGGTGACCCCAAACTCCCTCCCACTTTTTTTTTT
>NW_007731881.1:151831-152188 GCF_000696425.1 Galeopterus variegatus
TGAAAGTTCAACAAATTATTGTGATCATTGTATCTTTCTTTCTTTTTTTATTTATTTGCTTTTTTTTTTTATCTTCCACTTATGAGTGAGGACATGTGGTATTTCTTTTTTGTACCTGTTTTATTCCACTTAACATAAATTTCTTGAAGTTCATCCATGTTACTCCAAATGGCAGAATTTCAATCTTTTTTATGGCTGAGTAATATTGCTTTGTGTATATATACCACATGTTCCTTATCTAGTCATCTGTCGATGGATGTTTAAGTAGGTTCCAACTCTTGGCTATTGTAAAGAGAGCTGCAATGAACATTGGGGAACAGGTAAACCTTCAACTTGATGATTTCCATTCCTCTGGGT
>NW_007731882.1:0-693 GCF_000696425.1 Galeopterus variegatus
ACCTATATTCTGTCAGTCCCGGAGGTTCGGAGACGAACCGGGAGGGAGGAGGATAGAAGTCTTCACTTTACCCTCCGTCACCTCGGCGAGGGCGAGTGCCCAGAGGCTTGAAGGAACCCGGCGCTGGGATTTTCGGGAGCCCTGGGCTCGGAGAAACAGAAATACCAGATTGAAGGAAAAAGCGAGAGAATGGGAGCTTCACCCTGAAGAGGTTGCCTCTAATTGGGCTGGGAAAGGAGGGGAACGTGGATTGCCTAATGTGACGAGAGAATACCTAGGGGTTGGGCCGGCCCGTGGCTCACTCGGTAGAGTACGGTGCTGATAACACCAAGGCCCCGGGTTCGGATCCCACATAGGGATGGCCGGTTCGCTCACTGGCTGAGTGTGGTGCTGACAACACCAAGTCAAGGGTTAAGATCCCCTTACCGGTCATCTTTAAAAAAAAAAAAAAAAAGAATACCTAGGGGTCTGCCCAGTGCCCTGAAGGCCGTGGTGGGGTGTATTCTCTGTCTTAGGGCCAGGCGTCAGAGGGATACCAGACGATTACGGTAGCCCAGCCTAAGATGGCGCCCCTGGAGAGAGACTTACGTTTAGGTGAGCCGGTGGTGGGTGCGGAGAGCCAGCGCTGGAGAAAACGGACGAGGGCGAAGTGTCAGTAGCAGGAACCTCCGAGAGAGCGAAGGAGGTCCGAGA
>NW_007731882.1:1302-5604 GCF_000696425.1 Galeopterus variegatus
GAAAGTTGAAGTCCAGACAAGTCTCACAGCTTGTGTGGGCTCACACAGCATTTGGTGGCTGATTTTGGGAACAGAATGCATGTCTCCTATTTCTTGGAAGAGTGCTGAAGCCACAGGCCAGGCTGCTTCTGAAAGGACGACAGGACCCGAGCTGACAGTTCACCGGAGAAGTTCCGCTTTATTCGGGGGAGAAGCATACATTTATATAGAGCTGGGTTCCGGGAGAGGGTGGTTAGTACACGGGGCGGTAGTTGATTGGCCGGGGGCAGGTAATGATTTCTGATAGGCTGCACCTTGGCGCCGGCGAGATTGTTAGGACCCGGAAGAGAAAAGCGCCATGTTTTAGGGAGTGCCTCCTTTGGGGTCTTCTATGGGGCCTTACACTGGTAACTTTCAGTGAAAGGAGCCAGATGACATTCTAGTAAGGCAATTAACAAAACCTTGATCTTAGCAAACATTCCTTCCTACAGCAATCTCTCAGTATCTTTACATAACAATCAGTAACTAGTCTGTCTTTGAGCCAGCAACCTGCTGTGCCACAATCCTTATCTTGCAACAGAGACTTATAGCCTGAGGGAAATTTCCAGTCCTCCGCAAGGTCAATATTTGAAACTGCAAGGCTTTGGAAAACCAGGCCCTGTGAAGTACATATGCTTTATAGTATATTCCACATTGTTTATCTTTGATACTACTTAAACCACAGATTTCTGGCCCCACACGCAGTTTCTGATCCTGGAGGACTGGAGTGAGGCCTGAGAATTTATATTTCTACCAGTTTGTGGGTGATGCTGATGTGCTGGTCCAGGGACATACTTTTGAGAATCACTGCTCTGGCTGATCAGTTATGGTCCTTATTCACCAGATTTGATTTTCTAGTGATACGATTTCCTTGAAACCTTATTTGTACCAGCCAGCCACACAAAAAATGGGAAAAAAAATCTTTTTTTTTTTTTTTTTTACTGCCTGTTGGTTTCATTTGATGGGACTGAGAATGGTAATAACAAGTGCCAAGAATCTCATCAAGTTAGGCTCTTTGACTGCTCAGATCTGCTAAAGGGAATATCCTGGATCATCCTGTTGCAGCTTCTATTTCTTAGCACTTTACCTAAGGACTTGGCTCATGCTCCCTGGCGTTCTGCTCTAGGTCTCTAGTTCAGAGCTCTGATAGGAAATAATAGGCTGTGAAACCTGTGTTCTTCTTCTTTTTTTTTTTTTAAAAGATGACCGGTAAGGGGATCTTAACCCTTGACTTGGTGTTGTCAGCACCACGCTCACCCAGTGAGCTAGCTGGCCATCCCTATATGGGATCTGAACCCGTGGCCTTGGTGTTATCAGCACCACACTCTCCCGAGTGAGCCACAGGCCGGCCCGAAACCTGTCTTTTCTGACCTGCCCTGGGAATGTTATACCTTCTCTTTTGCATTCCAGTTAAGTGCATTTACAGAAAGAGACATTATCACATTTGGGGCAGCTGGAGAGCAAGGAGTACTTAGGAGGCGTATACAGATAACCTCATTCCAATTGCCTAGATGCCAGTTTCCTAATTTGGAAGTGAAACTGAGTTCTGCTATAAGTCAGTAAGGCCTACGAATATCTGACTCTCAGCAATCAATTGCAGATCTCTTGGTATAAGCAGATGGGCTGCTCTGTTTTGAGTCCCAAGAGAGATAAGCAACTGCTTCACTGCCAAATAACTCAGAATGCAAACTTCCTTTCCATCAGCTGATGCAGGAGATCGCTGATCTCTGCCAGTTCCACATTTTAGGGTCTGTAATTTGCCACACCCCATTTCTGGTACGAGATTTTTTTTTTTTTAATCCTATATAAAGATGACCGGTAAGGGGATCTCAACCCTTGGCTTGGTGTTGTCAGCACCACGCTCGTAATAACTTCGTATAGCATACATTATACGAAGTTATACGAGATAGTATGCATAACAAGAAAGGAAAAATAGAATGCAAAGATATCAGCATATGAAGTCTTTGTGTGGAACAAAAGTAGGGATTTCAGCGCAGTTCAAATGGTAAGTTATGTTGAGAGACAGGCTAGAGGTGAGTTACGAGTTTTTGAATTGGTTAACATCCTTGTGGTCATAAGTAGTTTCTAACCCAACTCCATCTTAAACAAAAGTAGTAATAGTAACGACATGGAGTTGTCTTAGAGAAATCAAGGACGCAAACGCCTCAAGAATGATCCAGACATGGTGCTGGCAACACCGAGGTCAAAAGTCTCTTACCAGCCAGCGGCCAAAAAAAAGAATGATCTGGAACTTGAACACAGTGAAGACTATCTATCTCTCATCTCTAGTCTTCTGTGAGAGTCTGCATTTTTCTTTTCTTTCTGCAGAGCAGCATCTTTACTTTTGTCCCTCTGGTGGGAAAATTAACTGCTGGCAGGTTCCAAGCTTTACACTTAGACAAAAGCTGATTTCTTTGGTCCAATTCCAAATTTCTAAAGAATCAGATTCTGATCGACCCAGGTTGGATTAGGCATCTATCTCTGACCCAATCAGCTATGGTTATAGGAACATGACAGTTTTTGCTGTAACCCTCTAAATGGGGGAAGGGGAGGATCAGTTCCTAGAAAAGTGGGTCTGGGCAGATAATCCAATAGGTACCCATTATACTAGTAAACCTCTATTCCTTCCATCCTTCATGACTTCAAGCCACTGCCCTCTCCCTTCACTGCTTGTTTTCGAGTTACCTATGTGCACCGCCTCACCATCTAATTCTCTGCAAATCTGGCTTGTTCGATCTCCATTCTTTTATGATAAATTCCTTTACAAAGCTTGAAGCTTTTTTTGCTTTTGCATCCTAATAAAGCATTCTCAGACCTAATTCATCTTCATCACTCTTGGGTTCTGCACTTTTGCATTCTTAATTTGCCTGCCATTATCTCCCACTTTCCAGTAAGTTTCAAGCCAGATCTGACTACTACTCACTTCAGATCTCGTTTTCTGCTCTATTCCTGCTGAAAGAGAAGGCCCTAAAAGCCATACATAAGACAGGTGCTACATCTGTTTCACCTGAGGAGCATGTAGAAAATAGATTTTTCAAAAGATTATGACTCTGCCCTAGATGATGGGGGGGGGTGGGGAAGGGAGATTATGCCTTTGTATGTCTGAAATTAGAGCAAATAAATAATGTAAGTTTCACTATTTCTAATTGGAGCCAACAACTATTCTTCAAAGAATTACAGTAGGTAAAAGTAAGTAGATTGCTACAGAAATGTCAGCGGTTATTATTTTTATGTTTCATATGTGTTCTTTCTCAGTCATTAAAGGCTATGCATATTTTTTCCAGAGAGAGGAAAATTCACCCTCCCTGGACTTTTAGCTCACTTTCGCTGAATTCCATTAATCCACTCTACTTTCCTTCCCATCATGCATCACTCATTCCCCCAAAACTCTCTTTCCTGGGAAAGGCAGTAATTACCCTGAAGCAACTCGGTGGGATGCAAGGAGTTGGGAGTGCAAATACTAAACACAGATTACCATGCCCCGCCTCTTGTGACCCTGTGAACGCAAGGGGTGGTTCCTCGACTGTATCCCGAGGCCACAGAGGAGACGACTACAACTCCCAGGATGCCCCTCCGCCCCGCTCCCCCTTCTCCAGCTGGAAAGCGTGTACCATAGAGAAGACGAGGCAACATGGCTCCCGGAGGTGGAAAGAAGAGGCTTCACCCCCTTTGAAACGGTGAAGAAGAGCAGCCCGAAAGGAGAAAAAAAGAGAGATGACTAGAGCCCGTCATCGCTTTTCTCCTCCCAGCCTCTCCTGAGTCCCGTCGGCCTCACTCCTCTCCTCCACCCAAATCCAATCTGTCTCCTCCCCTCCCCTCCCTAATTCCCTCGCTCCCTCACCCCTCCCCTCGGAAATCTTTTTCCCGCCCCCCTCGCCCCCCGCGGAGTGCGCACGCGCCCGCCCCCAGCTTCGCGCCCAGATCGCCGCCTAAGCTGCCCGCGCAGCAGCTGTGTCGTCTGCCCACCGACGAAGCATGGGTGTCCAGGGCTTCCAAGAGTTCCTGGAGAAGCGCTGTCCCGGGGCCGTGGTGCCCGTGGACCTCCTCAAACTCGCGCGTACGGTCTCGCGCCAGCAGCAGCAGCACCTGCACCGCCAGCTGCCACCGACGGCAGCCCTAGCACCCGGGGCTCCACGCGCCGCCAGGGGCTCCGCGCCTCTACAACCGCCGCTCCCGCCCGCTGCCTTGGGTGCCTACTCCGGGGCCGCGGGGCCGACTCGGCACCACCACCCCGCTCACCATTTCCACCACCATGGCCAGGCGCAGCCCGCGCTACACCCGCCG
>NW_007731882.1:5760-14091 GCF_000696425.1 Galeopterus variegatus
CGGCCAATGGAACGCCATGCTGGGCTACTTGTCAGCGCTTTGCCAGGCCTGTGCCTATCCCGGCGGCGACGGCCTGGAGCTGGTGGTCATGTTTCCAGGGGGCCTGGGCAAGGATCGGCTGGCCGAGTGGGGCCGTCGGTGCCAGGCCGAACGGCAGACAGCGCAACTGATCGTGGGACACGTGGGCAACAAGGGCACCCCTCCACCACGGGCCTGGTTCCTGCCCCCGGCCTGCCTGAGCCACTGCGTGAGGCTAGCACTCATCCGCTTCCGGGTCAAGGTGAGGGAGGGGCCGGATCTTAAATAACACGCCCCACACCTATTCCCTCCCAACTAAATACCTAACCACCCACCCGCTTACCTACCTCCCATCTCCCCACTCCCCCGCTCGATTAGCTAAACTACCTGCCTAACTACTCGACCATTTTATCCCTCTATCCCCCTTTCGTACCACCCCCTGCGATTCGCTCACCTACATGACCAGATCTCTACCCATGTCGTCCCAAAAGCTCCCTTTTTCACTTATCCAATTGGCCTATCTCTAGGTTTTAGCAGAATTTAGTCAATTTGTTTTGTAGCCTCACCTTTCTACTGCTGTCTTCTGCCTAGAGCTGAAATGCCTTTTCTCTGCTTTTTCCACTAGACATCTCTCTTCTATATTTTTCCAGCCTCACAAAAAACCAATTCAGTAGATGTCCGTACAACACCTTTCTAATACGTTTTTTTTTTCCATTTTAACCCAGTGCTTCTTTTTTACACATCTGTCCATTCAGCCTTTTTTCATTTCAACATGCTTCTACCTCCTTCTGCCTTAGCCTAAACAAACAAAAACCCACTGATTTAGTCAGTGTTCAACAAGTATTAACCCACCGAGAGTAATGGGTTTGAAAGACATGTGACACACGGTTCCTGCCCTTGGAATATCAAATATATACACATGAAACACTTATTTAACTGTATAAATGTATATGTGACTGTGCTTTATGGTACAGACGGTAAGTACAGTACCTGTTGTGTGTTGGGGGGCGGGGAGGATATCCGTGGACTAAAATGGTCAGGGGAGGCTTCCCTGAAGAAGTTGGACCTCATCTCGGGTCTTTGAAGAATGGGTTGAAATAGAATGGGTCATGGGTTTGGGAGTAGGTTGTTTTAAGTGGGAGGAAGAAAATGAGCAGAAGCAAAAAGGAATATAAAGTGTGTGAGACCCCAGTTGCAGTTTAGTCTAGTTTGCATTTAGTTGGGTCATAGTTGGGTTACTGCATATGGGGCTTGGGGAACAGCTTGGCAGCATCCCCAGGTCTTGGCACCGCTGCTGTTGCTTGGTTGCTTTCCCATACTTTTAGGTTTCAAGTTCCTACGTGTAAGGAATAGCAAGGCTTGAGAAGTAAAGGCGGTGGGCAGGAAGAAGAAAAAGAAAAGTACAGGGTGGGTAGGATGAAACCGCAAACCCGTTCGCCAACCAAGTTTCTTGGGGATGTCCTCACAGTTAGACAGGATGGGATTGTGAGAATCACAAAACTAAAGAAGTGGTGCCAGGCGGAGTAGTGAGGAGGAAAGGAATCTCAGCTGAGAGACCGAAAGACCTACATAGAGAAGCTTGTAGAGGTCATCGAGCTTGTGGTTAGAGTCTAGTCATGCTAGATTTCTAGTGCCCAGCATCAAATCTCTGCTTAGGCTTGATAGATTATAGCTGTTCTTAGTAAAAATCTAATCATGAGTGATCTCAAACATACAAAGTAGAAAAAGTAATATAACAGACACCCATTTGCTTACTCTCTGACTGAACATTTTAAAGTAGATTCTTCATTCATGGCAATTCTTTCCACTTTGTTTTCACAGCTACCACCCAAGTTGTAAAGACTTTTACCTAACTGTCTTTTTACCTGGTTGCTGGCAGTAGTGACTACATTGATGGAACATTTACTGTGTTCCAGGTGCTAATCTATGTGCTTTTAAAAAATTTTTTTTACCTCATTTGATCTTCACAATAACCTGTGAAGCAGTATTATCCCTGTTTTCCAAATGAGGAAACTGAGGCACAAGAGGTTTAGAAACTTGCCCAAAGTCACCTAACTATAAGTGGCAGAGCTGGGATTCTGGGATTTGTGCCCATGCAGTTTGGCTCCAGAGCTCATGCTCTTAACAACAGTGCTCTAAGATGAATATAAAGTGCCACTATAATTATATAATTTTCATACTCCATAAACTCTTCCCTGGCTTCTGGGTAAAGACAGGTTCAGGTCATTCATTTATATTACTCCTTTATTGAGTGTTTGCTGTAGGCTAAATGCTATGCTGGTTGCTAAAGATTCAGAGGTAAATAAGGGGATTCTCTCCCTCAAGGAGGTCAGGGTTTAGTAAAAAAGACAGACTGAAAACAAAATTGCAGATACTGTGTGCTAATTGCAAGTGATGAAAAATGTGGCCCCTATTGGGGGCATGGTTAATCCTGGGTGAGGGAGTGAAAATTGGGAGAGACTTCACAGATTGGTGCTGAGCCATGAAGAGGGCTGAGGATAGTTCAGATAGTGGCCAAGGGTGTGGAGACCTAAAATGGCCAGTTATGGCCTCTGAATGGATTTTGATTGGAAGGTGGCAGGAGAGTTGAACACTGTGTATGGGTTTGTGGTTTCCAGACTTTTTTGTTCATATACACCCCATCAGTCAAAATTTTTGAGAATCAGCCCTAAATATATTCTTGTCATACTTCATCACACAGTCTCATTTTAAAAATTCCAGCAGTTTATCAAAAAATAAGATAGATTGGATACATGGAGGGGTATGTGATAAATCAAGTACAATAAAAATGATAGAGGGCTGGCTGGTTAGCTCACTGGGTAGAGAGTGGTGCTGATAACACTAAGGTCAAGATGTTACCTTACCTTACCATTCAGCTGCCCCAAAAAAAGAGTCTCAGTGGTGGGTGTTCGAATGTTCACTGTAAAATTATTTCAGTTCTGCCATATGTTTGACGTTTTTCATAATAAAATATTGGGAGGGGGGAAATTCTCAGCAGTCTTTTTGAGTCCTTAAAACCTCCATTAGGGGAATATGGAAATCTCATTCCCTATGTTAAATTATAAACAAACTCTGATTTTTTCATATTCTACATAATGTCTTGTATATTTTGGGTGTAGGATACATTTTTTTCCCCTAAATGAATAGGTCAATGATCCTAAGAGAATGGATTGTAGGAGTAACTTTTTTAAAGTGTATAGTGTGACTCTTAATATAATGGATTTAAGACCAGCTCCAAAATTGCATATGTGCAGTGTCTGTTGGTGTTATCAATGAGTGAAGTTCTGGTTCTGGTCAGTGACTTTGTTGTTGTTTTTGGAGTGATGAAGAACTTCCTGGATTGTAGCACAGACTGGAAAGGTATTGATTAATAACTGATTGTGGTTTGCCTTTTCAGAGGAGTGTTCTATTTTGAAGGTGGCAGTTTTTCACTTCGATAATCTGCATGCCTACCATTTCTTTGGTCTGAATGTTAGTGCTTCAGAACAAAACCCACTGCTGTATTTCTCCCCTCTTTGGTTTTGTTCTTCAGGCTGAACCACAAGATGGGCCTTTATTCCCAGTCTCATTTTTACTTGTGATAGAGAAAGTAGAGGTGGAAAGATGAAATAATAGATAAAAAATTGCTGAGTTGTCTGTTTAGCTTTAGACAATTTAGGACTTCCTGTGAAAAGAATCAGTGTATATTGTTGGGGTGCATTTTGTCATTTGTTTGATTTCATTTATATGTTCTGCAAACCTTTGTAAATGGTAATCACGAGTAGCAGGAAAATTAAGTAAACCCACAAATTGCTTGCCTGATCTCTTCCTAAAAATCTCAGAAGTAGAGCAACCTAAAGCAGTTTTACACCGTGATTCAGGAGGTGATTGTAGGGTGATTAAGGGGATGGATGCTTTATTTTAATGGTTAATGTAAATTAGGAAAAAAGATAGCCCATTAAACCTATCATTTCGCAGCTATTTTTTAGAATAGGGTCAATTAAAGAAAAATGACTCGATTTAAAGAAAAATATTAAGTTGTGGCACTTGGATGTGGCAGAAATCATGTTGGTGGTACATGAATAACCAGACTTTGAGAAGTCTGCCCAAAAGCTGATGTCATTTTGTGCTATGGTTCTCTAGAACATAATACAGCAATGGCTGCTATGCCTACTGATTCTTTACTTACCCTCAGTCATAGATATCCTAAAAAGTCAATGACTATTCTTGGTGCTCTAGTGATAGGAAAAATAATCATAATAGTAAATTACTGCTACTTCTTGAGCAGTAAGTTGTATATAAAGTGCTTTTTAAATATTTTGTTTAATCCTTACAAGCTTGCAGGATGCATGGTATTCTCACCATTTTACAAGTTGAGTAAGTGAGCTGCAGAGAGAGAAAATGATTTTACTTTGATCTGGGCACTAGTAAGTTGCGGATAAAAATCCTTGTTCTAAGGCTGGCCGGTTAGCTGAGCTGGTTAGAGTGTGGTGTTTTAACACCAAGGTCAAGGGTTCAGATCTCCATACTGGCCAGCTGCCAAAAACAAAAAAGAAAAAAAAAATCCTTGTTCTAGGTTTGTATTGCTCAAAGTCTTTTTCAACAATCCCACTATACTGTTTCCTTCTTTTTGTACATTCTTGTGTAAGACTGTACACTTGAATTGGCTAGATAATATGCATAGATTCATGAAGAAAAACAATAAGTAGATTTATTGGGCATTTAGTTTGTGCCAGTATTGCTAAATGTACAATACTGCCAATACAAGGCATATATGTAAGCTAAGTGCCAAGTCAGTGAGTCCTGCAGTGATATAGGAATTCACAAGTAGCAGTCCCTTTCTTTTCTACATTTTCAGTCTCTCCCTCTGGTTTATTTCACTTACAGCATGCACAAATACGCTTTAAAAAACAAAAACTTTCCCTTTAGTTTGTAATTCCCTTAAGCCATTATCCTTATCCTCTTTCTTCTCTTTTGTCTGTTATTCTTAAAAAAGACTATTAATTCCCATTCTCTAGACTATTACCACTTTGTATCTGATTTCCTTGGATTCCATAATCCTCCTCAGTTCTGATTCTCCTTATAAATCTCAAATTTAATCTCCTTTCCTTATTCCTCCTCCTAAGCCTGCTTCCTTAAATGTTGGTGCTCTCAAGGCTTCTGTCCCGGTCATATTCTTTTCCTACATTCATTTCCTGAGCAATCTCATCCGTTATTATGGCTTTAAGTATTAACTATATTCTGATGATTCCTAGAGCTCTCTCTCTACCCCCTACCTGTCTCAAGAGCTTTCAACACATCTTTTTAGCTTTCTACTACTTGATGTCTTATATATAGGTCACTTAAATTTAAAAATATCCAAGATGGAACTCATTATCTTTCCCCAAAACTTGTTCCACTTCCGGTATCCTTTTTCTATGAATGGTGTCTTTCATCCATTTCAAGCCAGAAACCGTGGAGTCCTCGTTTTTCACTCTCCTGTTACTTCCCACATCCACTTGATCATCAAATCCTTTCAGTTGTACCTCAAAAATTCTCCTTAGTCCAGCCACTTCTTTGTTTCCACCCCTGTTGCCTTAGTTTAGGCCACCATATTTTTTTCTTTTTGGCTGCTGGCTGTTACAGGGATCAAACCCTGGACCTCGGTGTTATCAGCAACACACTCTTAACCAGCTGAGCTAACTGGCCAGCACTTACACCATAATTTCTTATCTGAACTCCATCTGCCACATTGCTGCTATCCTAAAAACCAAAGTTGACTCTGTTTATGCCCAAAGATGCCCACTGGATACTTTTTACCTACCCTTCCAAGTCCAAACTTCTTAGCATGGCAGACAGTGCCTTTCCCAGTCTGATCCTAAACTCTCTCCAGACCTACCTGGTGCTCACCTCCACCCATGCCTGTCCCAACCATTCTGAACGTTTTTAGTTTTCTAGACAAACCATGTCCTCTCACATAGTACTTTTCTTATGTTACCCTCACCCTTGCCAAGCAAATTCCTACTTATTCCTGGTTGAAAGTTACCACTGTGAAATCTTTCCCAGCCAGCTTCTGCCAGCTAAGGTGAGTGATGCCTTTCCTTGTGCTACCAGAGTACTCTTAACTCATGTTTTTTCTCTCTCATAGTATTTTCATATCACATTATAATTCTCTCGTAAATGAGTTCCAAGAGGGATTTGCTCTAGGACTTGACATATGCAATAATGGTTACAGAAAGAAAGATTGGTTGATTGACTGACTTAGAGGGCTTTAAAGGTCAGATAAGGAAGAATTTAGAACAGTTGTTTCATAATGTTATATGTTAATTCCATGTAAATCAACTCAGATTACAAATTAAATTGCCAAACTCCTGTTATACAGAAGTAAGTTTTGTAGCTGCTTAGCAATGTGCTTATAGAGTGTATTCCCTTTGCAGTAGTAATAATAGCTACCACATGGACTGGGTACCTTACATACTTACATCTATTATGTCACTTAATCCTCATAACCACCCTTCAGGATAGGTATTAATCTCCATTTTTTTATAGCTAAAATATAAACGGGCTCTGCATAGTAACTGGCCCAAGGTTGCACTGCTAGAATGTGGTTGGACCAAGATTTGAACATAAATATATTTGACACCAAGATCCTTCATCTCAAAAACAGTATAGTTGCATTTTTTTATAGTTGTATTTTAATAACTTTTTCCAGAACGCTTTTTCTTCTATTTAGTTTGTGTAGCATAATGGCTGACAGCACAGACTTTGGAGTCAGATTGCCTGGGTTTATATATCTGCTCTCTTACCTACTTGTTATGTAACCTTGGGCAAGTTAACTTCTCTGTGGCTCTTTCTCACAGACTTTGTTGTGAGAGTTAAATGATTTAATATAAGTGAAGTGCTTAGGATATTACATGGCACATAGTAAGTGGCATATAAATGCCAGCTACTATTACTTTGCCCAAAATATCTTGTGTGTCAAATAGGTTGGACATTAATCATCTCACCCTCTTGCTTTAAGCTTAGCATGGCGTGGCATGCAGGGTCCTTTATGATCTGCCTACCATTTATTAGCCTTACTTCATCACATTTTTCTTATCAAGGCAATAAATGGCTTTTGGTTCACTTAACCTTTTTTGAGCACCTACTGTGTGCCAGATGCTGTGGTAAGTACTATGAACAATGGTGTTTATTTATTCAACCACATTTATTTGTTCCCCTGGCTCTTACTGTATGCCAGGCAGAGTTCAAGATTGTGAGGATACAGCAGTGAGTAAAACAGATTTCTGACCTCATGAAGCTTATATTGTAATGGGGAGGACAGACAATAAACAGGATAAACAACAGAGTACGTAATATTTTTAGGTGGCATAGTAAGTGCTGTGGAGAAAAGTGAAGTAGGGAAGTGAGAGGAGTGTTGAGGTCAGGGGTACAAAGCATGGTACTCCACCCCTCCCGGAGCTCATAGTCTAGCAGGGGAGACAAGTAAGAAAACACAGCACGATCCCCGAGGATCATTTCTCTGGCCCAAGGACATAACCAGTAGAAGTGACAGAACCAGGATTTGCATACCAGACACCAAAACCCTTGCCCTTTCATCTATACCACACAGGAAATTGCAAAAGTTATGGCAAAGATGGCAAACTGGCAGCCCATAGGCCACATGTGGCCCATGCATGTATTTTTGCATTGGCCCATGTTTCTTTCTTTTTCTTTTTTTTTTTTTTTGAAAAAACTTCATTTATTTTCATTGATAATAGTGTTCACAGGAATCTGATATCAAGTAATGCATTTGGACTGAATATTAAGGTATTATCTAGTTGAATGAGCTGAAAGATTTTCATTTCCTGCTGTCATTTAACTTGCATTAAAAGAACACAAATTTGAATTTGTTGCCAACTTTTAAAAATTGTGAAATGTTTCAAAAAAGTCTGACTTTCCAACTACTCTTGAAATAGATCCTCTGGCAATATTGGTTGCCCCATTTTGGTGAGCCACATGATCTTCATCTATTGGTGTCTCCACCATTCCATGGTGTCTCCCTGGCACAGTAACCATATGCCACTTGTCATTCATTCTAGACATCTACAGTGGCTCCCAATGATTTCCACCTCCTGGTATTCACACCCTTGTATAATATCCTCCTGTCCCCTCCCCCCTCCATGTGTGGGCTGGACTTAGTGACTTGCTTCTAATGAGTAGACTATAACAAAAGTGATGAGCTATAACTTCCAAGATTAGGTTATTTAAAAACTGTGACTTCCATCTTATTTGTGCACTCGCTCTCTCTCTCTCTCTCTCTCTCTCTCTCTCTCTCTCTCTCTCCCCCCCCCCCCCCTCCCCTCCCCCCCCCCC
>NW_007731882.1:14339-38048 GCF_000696425.1 Galeopterus variegatus
CCCCCCCCCCCCCCCCCCCCCCCCCCCCCCCTATCCGCCTCTCTCCCTCTCTCCCTCTCCCCCCCTTTCTTTCCTGTTGTCTCTTTTCTTTCTTTCCTCTCCTTTCTTTCTCTCTTCTCTCTCCTTTCTTTCCTCTCTCTCTTTCTCTCTCTCCTTTTTTCTTTCTTTCCTCTCTCCTTTCTCTCTCCCTCTCTCTTCTTTCTTTCCTCTCTTCTCTCTCTCTCTCTCCTCTCCTCTCTCTCTCCTTTCTTTCCTTCTTTCCTCTCCTTTCTTTTTCTTCTCTTCTTTCTTTCCTCTCTCCTTTTTTCTTTCTTTCCTCTCTCCTTTCTCTCTCTCTCCCTCTCTCTTCTTTCTCTCTCTTCTCTTTTTCTTTCCTCTCTCCTTTCTTTCTTTCTTTCTTTCCTCTCCTTTCTTTTTCTTCTCTTCTTTCCTTTCGCTCTCTTCTTTCTTTCCTCTCTCCTTTCTTTCTTTCGTCTCTTTTTCTTCTCTTCTTTCTTTCCTCTCTCCTTTCTCTTTCTTTCCCTCTGTCCTTTCTTTCCTCTCTTCTTTCTCTCTCTTTCCTCTCTCTCCCTTCTCTCTCTCTCTCTCCTTTTTCTTTTCTCTCTCTTCTTTCTCTCTCTCTCTCACTTGCTCACTTGCTCTTCTTGCTAAATTGCTCTGATGAAGCAAGCTGCCATGTTGTGAGCTGCCCTATGGAGAAGCCCACATGACAAGAAGCTAAGGGCAGCCACTTACCAACAGCCAGTGAGGAACCAATGCCCTCATTCCAACAACCCGCAAGGAACTGAATCCTGCCACAGCCACATGAGTGAGTTTGGAAGCAGATCCTTCCCCAGTCAAGCCTTGAGATGACTGCAATCCCAGCTGACACCTTTATTGCAGACTGTGAGAGACTCTGAGCCAGAGGACCCAGCTAAGTAATGCCCACAGATACTATGAGATGATAAATGTTGTTTTAAGCAATGAAGGTTTTGGGTTAATTTGTTACATAGAAATAGATAACTAAAACACCGTCGATGTGCTTGTACTTTTTTTTAATAGTAGTTTTTTTTTTGTTTTTTTTTTAAAAGATGACCGGTAAGGGGATCTTAACCCTTGACTTGGTGTTGTCAGCACCACGCTCACCCAGTGAGCTAACCGGCCATCCCTATATGGGATCCAAACCCACGGCCTTGGTGTTTTCAGCACCGCACTCTACCGAGTGAGCCATGGGCCGGCCCATTTAATAGTAGTTTTGATGAAAGTGAAATATTTCTTGTACCCACTTCTGTGCAAAGTGAAAAAAAATTATGCAAGGAGATCACATTTTTAAAGGAAAACAGAAGAGAGCCCATTTATTTATGGAATTGATGGATTTTCTTATATATCTAAATAAAATGTCTGTTGAAAGACTGCAGTTTATCATTTAAAAGTAAACCGTTGTAAGAAATGTGACCTGTATACAAAAATGATGGAGTGCTGAAATAAAAACTTTAAAAAGGGATTGGAATTTCGACAGGCTGTGATTTTGAATACAGGTAGAATAAGTGATGCTGCCATGAAATGCAATTATGTATTAAATGAAAAAATTGCCATGTCTTGGAAGCCTTTTGTAAGTGGTAGTTTAATAAAAGAGTGTCTGTCGAGTAGCAGAAATTACATCATGAGCAATTGCAATGGTAGGAGAAGTTAAATTATTTGTGAGGTGTTAGATAACAGCTGGTTACAACAGATATAAATACCACCCACATAGCTATCCCTTAGCTATATGCCTCAAAGTATGGTCCTTGACCAACAGCACTGTACCACCTGGAAACCTGTTAGAAATGCAAATTCTCAGGCCCTCCCACAAACCTACTGAATCAGAAACTGGGTGTAGCTCGTCAATCTGTTTTAACAAAGCCCTCCAGCTGATTCTAGTACATATTAAAGTTTGAGAACCACTGCACCTAGATATAATTCATGTGTTAAGGATTTTGATGTTATCTCTTTTGGACTTGCAGCCTTGTCACATATGAAAATACCTGTACATATGGAAATACCTGTATTTTGTTTGTTAAGAAAAGTCTTGAAATTTTTAATACCAGTTGGTCAAAATTAGTAAATATGACTACAGATAGTGCTTCTGTAATAATTAGTGTTACTGTTGTGCTTAGGAAACTTCAATTTGAAGCAGAAACACTTTCCAGGTACTTAAAGCTGTTTGTTGTATCACTCCTTAGGATTCACTTTGTGCTAAAAAGTTCAAAATTAATCAGGTTAGGAACTAGTAATTAACATTGTGGTTTGCACCAAACACAGTTGAATATGTCACTTGGTAAATTAACAGGTGCATGTTCTGAAAATCTGCCCTATTATGTAGAGATTGCTTGGCTTAGTTGAGGCACGGTACTCAAGATACTGCAAAAAATTAACTTGTTTGGCATCCAAAGGGCATTTAGTGCACCTGCAAAGATTGAAATAAAATATTTGATTTGTTTGACTTTACGACTCATCTAGACACTGAATAAAAGCAGTGTTCAGAAATACCTTCACAAATATATGATTATATTTGCTTGTTCCTAGCAAAATTATGCCTTTGGGAAACTCACTTGGCAAGAGATAAACTGGCTGACTTTCCTTTGCTGAAATTGGTTTCCAGGAAATGAAAGGGATGGCCTGAATTACATTCCCACAGTTGTGGAGTTGTGTGTTGAATTCCAGAGAAGGTCCTCTGACATCATATTTTATGAAAATGAACTAGTATTGTTCAGTTAGCCTTTCTCGTTGATGGTGTGAAGGAAAGCTACAGTAGAAATGCTGAATACCATGCTATAGTACTTAAAATGAAGCATGATGTCATTGAAATACCAGAATTCTACAAATATTTTGGGAGTAGTTACCCTAATTATAAAAAACATTATGTAAAAGTCTGTGTTTGGAAATGCCTACATTTCTGAATATCTGTTTTCCATTATGAAACAGGATCAAATTAATCACTCCCAGTGAAAGGATTCGAGGCTAAATTCCGTACTGCATATTATAACACAAAAATATGAGGCCTAACATTGACCTCTTGGCACATAAAGGCATCAGGCCTCCAGTTCCAAATCAAAGGAGAATAAACTACAAAAAAAAAGTAATCAAAATTTCCTGGCTTTTAACTTGGGTTTTTAATTCAAAATGTAAACTCAATATCTTGCATGTATCTATTGGTAAACCCACAGCATAGTTTAGTGAAAGAAAATTACATTTATGGAAGTTGATTTTTCTTAACCCGCTTCATTAACTCATGTTAGCTGCCCACCCCCTGTAAACATTTGCAGCCCCCAGCTCAAGGACTCAGAAATTTCTTGCCATCATTATCTACTCTGCAGTTCCTGTCTTCCTTTCCAAGGTAACTCAGAAGCTCCCTTGGACTCTTGTTCTCTTATTCCTAAGGAAACCTTTCATCATGGCTTTTGACTTTTCAGTCATGAAGATTTGCTTTGTGTAGACCAAGTGCCTATTTTGGTATCTTGTCCTTAATGATTTCTGTGGCCCTCCAGACAGCAGACTATAGACTTCATCTCTGTTGAATAGATTTATTTCATAACTACTGTTTCAGAGCCTGTGTGCCGGGTATTTTATATAAATAATTTCTGAATCTTACAATTGGGTAGGAATTAGCTAAATCTCCATTTTACAGATGAAGAAGGTAAGTAACTTGCCCATGACTTGTCCCTACAACTTCAGTTTGAGCATAGGTCCATTGGATGCCAAGGCTCCTGCTGTATACACTGATTACAAAAGTTAGTCTCAAAGTATAGTTTCCAGCTCACGGATGAGCCACAACAGATAAAAATCTTAATTTTTCCTTTGGTTCTTACACATGACAGAAAGTTTCACCTATAGAAATGGGCTTGTTCCTGGCACCCTGGGAGTAATTAAAGGTACTAAAATTGGGTAGTTACAAATTAAAATTAACACCTTAATAGTGTGTACAGAACACTGGGTCAGTACTCTATCTCCAGCTTGATTGCTATATTTCATGAAAGTGCTCTACCATATGTGCATGTAGGTGATTGAAATTGCTGCAGTTGGGAGGAAAGGTCACTTTGTTAGTGTTGCCTTGAACTGGCTGTGGTTTTTGATTGTTGCCATTCTTTTTATACATGATTCTTTAGCTTTGTGATTATCAATTTAGTCTCTTAATGATTTGTTGAATGCCACATTGCGTAGTGATGCATATTTGCATCAGCAGTAGCTTCAGTCTAATTATTCAGCAGTTAGACTTAAAGCCACATAGGCCTTGCAGTTTGTTTTGATATGTAAGTTGTATATATTTTTGTTGCTAAAGCAGACTTATACATAATCTATCTCCGCCCCCTTGAATTTTCTTATAAGATGATGCTTCCTTGTCGTCTCTGATTTCTTTTTGCCTTAGAATTGAGAACAGGTAGAGAAGGTGGACCACAGAAACCTGCCTGAGTCAGATACCACTTTGGTGTATTTTACTGTGGTAGATGGGAGTGAGGCTAGTATCCCAACAGATTGTGGGACAAGCTGGAGGAAGTCCAGTATTGCAGAGGTCAGAAAGTATTGCCTCTGGCTAGAAGTTACTTTCAATAACAAACATTTATTAAACTGTTTCTATGGTCCAGGCAGGGTGCTAGAGACACAGATGGCTGTAAACATAATTCTGCCATTAATGAGCTCATAATCTAGTTGTTCTTTATGTCCGTGTGTTCATTTCATTACTTGTGAGTTGATAAGAGATTAGCGTAATCGCAGGTTTCCAGCTGCCTTTATTTCAGAAACAACATATTTGATGGAAAGAGCATTATTTTAAAGTCAGACCTAACTGGCTTCAACCCAAGTTCTGCCATATTGTTAGTTGTGTGATTTGGGGTAAGTTATTTAAATTTTCCAAGCTTCAGTTTTCTCTGTTTAAAAAAAGGAGGGGGGGATTAATGATATAATTCCCATTTCACAGGGTTAGAAGGATAAATGAGATAGGTCTTAAATTGCTTAGCCCAGTGTGTATCTTAATCACTGCAATGTCAGCTCCATGAGGGTAGGGATTTTTGTCTCTTGTTCACTGCTGTATCCCCACACCAAGATCAGTGTCTGGCATGTATCAGTGTTTGGCTCAGTAAATATTGGTTGAAAGTTGGAATAGTTTATTAGTTGCCTACTCTGTGCAAACGTTTATGTACTGGAGATACAGCACTGAACAAAACAAAAGAAAAATCCCAGCCTTCTTGAACCTTACATTCTAGTGATTAATACTCCTGGTTGTTGTTAGTAGCAAATATTCTTCAAATGAAATATTTCAAAAAAGGCCAAAATATGAAATATATAAAATGAGGAATATGAGCTCAGGTTGAAGAGAAAGTAGGGATACCGACCCTTTCTGGTTATTTGGTCCAATCTCTGCCTACCCAAATCCTGGTTTGGGGAGGCATAGTTTGAAAGCCACTGCTTTAGACTACTTGTGGTTGGAAATGAGACATTTATTTTGTCTCAGAGAGCTATTTTCCCCTGAGTTTTATAGATGTCTCTTCTTCTAAAGAGCATTACCCCACTGACTGGTTAGGTACCTTTCCTCTGTGTTCCCATAGCAACCTGTGCTCATAACTTATCACACTTGTTTAACTGTCGTACTCATTCGCTGCTGTCTGCGTCCTGGTACATAGTAAGCCCTCAATTCGTATTCATTGAACTGAACAGTGAAGCAGCAATTAAAAACTATAGATAGTTGTTCAGAATCTCAACTCTCACTTTCTTTAAAACTCAAACGTGCTGCTTTTCTGATTAGTTGTTTGGGTATGTTATGGTTTAATCCCTCCTAAATTATTTTACCCTCCTGGAAAATTGCAAGGTTAGCAACTAAACTGGACCACTTCAGGGCAGGCACTGGAGTCCTTGTGCTTACACGTGGTAGCTGTTATCATAAACATATAAATGGAGCCAGGGCACTCACTATTCTGAGGGTCATTGTGGCTGGAAGACTATTTCTCTTTGCCTTGGCCAGGATTTAAAGGCCATCAGTCACTCTAGATTGTATTTTGCTAGGAATAAATTGCCATGCTGTGTGATCTGACTGGAGAGCTGTTTCTTAAACTTGCTTCATCATGAGAATCATCTGGGGTTCTTGGTAAAAATAGATTTGTAACTTGACCCTAGACCTACTGAATCAGACTCTTCAGGGGAGGAGCCAAGAACAGCACTTATCCTCCATGGAATGGGGGTAAAAAGCTATTACTTTTCTTTCTTTCTTTTTTTTTTTTTTTGTCTTTTTTGTGACCAGCCGCACCACCGGGCTCAGCCAGTGAGTGCACTGGCCATCCCTATATAGGATCTGAACCCGCGGCGGGAGTGCTGCTGCGCGCTCCCGAGTGCGCCACAGGGTCGGCCCAAAAAAGCTATTACTTTTCACTGTGCACTCTACTATATTGTTTTATATATATATATATATATATTTTTTTTTCTCTGCATATGTTCTGCTTTTATTCAGCCATGATTTATCTTTTGAATAAATATCGCAATTCATGGTACAAAAATTCAAAAGATACATAAGGATATATGGTTAAAAAAAAAAAATTTCTGTTCCACTCCTGTCCCCAGCCACTAGGTTCTCCTCCCTGAAGATAGCCAATATTTTGTTTGTTGTGTATTCTTCCAATGGTACTATGCATATAAAAGCAAACACACATAAATATATATATTATATATATATGCATATTATACATATACAAGAGTAATTTAAAAAGTTCAAGGAAAGATTTTTATTGTCTTTTAATATATTTTTCCATGAACTTTTTGAAGTACTCCCATACATATTACACACAAAATAAACCTTTTAAAAAACACAAATAGTAGCATACTGTACATAATGTTCTATACCTTGCTTTTATCATTTAATATATCTTGGTAATTTTTCCACATGTGTGCATAGAACTTTGTCTTTATTTTTTATGGTTCCACACTATTCCATGTGTGCATATATTATAATTTATTTAAGTAATCCCTTATTGATGGGCAATTAATTAGGTTGTTTCCAGTCTTCAACTATTACAAATAATGCTGCAGTGAATATTTTGTATACTTGTAAAGCAGTTGTTCACACTTAAGCACTTGCATTGTTGTTCCAAGTGCTTTACATATCTAAAAGATAAATCCCTAGAGGCAGAATTTCTGGGTCAAAGGGTATGTGCATTTATAATTTTGAAAGATCTTGCCAAATCGATTTCCCTAGAGATTTTACCATTTCTTCCCCTTCCAGCAATATTTGTAACTGCCTGGTTCCCTCACCAATATGCTATTTGCTAATCTTATAGGTGAAATACCATGTTTCAGTATTTTAATTTTCAGTTCTCTTATCATGAGTGTGTTGATCATCTTTTTATACACTTAAGGTCTATTTGTGTTTCCTTTTTTGTGAAATGTTCTCTTGGATTGTTAGGTTTTTGCCCTTCTTCTCTGTTAAGGAAATTAGCCCTCTGTACTGAGTTGCAAATATTTTTGCACTTTCTCATTTTTCTTTTGAGTTAACATTGGCTTTTCCCAAGCGAAAATGTTTGATTTTTTTTCTTATTCATCGGTCTATCATTTATGCATTCATGCTATGGAAATGTTTGATTTTTGCATAGTCAAGAGGATTGATGTGTTTCTTTTTGTCTTGCTGGATTTTCTCTTAAACTTTCCCCACTCTGAGATTATATGAAATTTCCCCCATAGAGTCTTCTATTATTTTTATGATTATTCTGGTTAAAGTGTGAGGGATAGGTTCATTCTTTTCTTCTTAAATGACTCTCCAGTTATCCCAACACCATTTGTTAAATAATCTATATTACTTTTGTAATTTAAAACATGAGGTATGGTTTTTTCAACAAATAAATGACTTTAAATGAAGGGAAGGGGAACCTGCTATAAATTAGATACTTAAGAGCCATACCAACCAAATGCAGCATGTGGACCCTATTTGGATCCTGATTTTAAAAACCACCCACCAAAAGATATTTTTGGGGCAATCGTAAAATAGAACAGGATCTGGATATTGTGATATTAAGAAGTTATTGTTGAGTTTGTTGGGTGCAATAATGGTATTGTGGTTATGTTATTTTTTAAGTCCTTATCTCTGAGAGATAAATAATGAGGTATTTATACGTGAGTGATTTAATATATGGAATTTGCTTTGAAATATGCCAGAATGAAAAATGAAAAGATGCTCAACATCACAAATCAGAAAAATGCAAATCCAAAATCACAGTGATTTATCACTTCACACCATTAGGATGGCTACTACAAAAAAAAAAAACTCACACATACACACACAAATTGTTAACAAAGTTGTGGAGAAGTTGGAACCCTTGTTCATTGTTGGTGAGGTTGTAAAATGATGCAACTGCTATAGAAAATGTATGCAGGTTTCTCAAAAAATTAAAAATAGAACTACCATATGATCCAGCAATTCTACTTCTGGGTGTATATCTAAAAGAATTGAAAGCAGGATCTGGAAGAATTATTTGCACACCCATGTTCATAGCAGCACTATTCGTGAAAACCAATAGTTGGAAGCAACCCAAATGCCCATCAAGGATGAATGGATAAACAAAATGTGGTATATTCATTCAACAGAATATTATTCAGTCTTAAAAGGTAGGGGCCGGCCCGGTGGCGCATTGCTACAGTGAGCCGCTTGGGAGCGCGGCGATGCTCCTGCCGAGGGTTCGGATCCCACATACAGACCGGCCGCTCACTGGCTGAGCGAGGTGCGGGCGCAACGCCGAGGGTTGCGATTCCGTTGCCGGTCCCGGTCCGGTACGGGTGCGACACTGAGGGTTGCGATCCGTTGCCAGTCACGAAAAAAGACAAAAAAGAAAAAAAAAAAAAAGGGAAAGAAACCTTGTTAACATGCTATGATATGGATGAACCTCAAGGACATTATGCTCAGTGAAATAAGCCAGTCACAAAAGGACAAAAGACTATATGATTCCACTTATGTGAGGTATCTGGAGTAGTCAAACTCAGAAACAGAAAGTAGAATGGTGGTTGCCAGGGGCTGGGGAAGGGGGAAAGGAGAGTTGTTTAATAGCTATGGAGTTTCAGATTTGCAAGATGAAGAAGTTCTGGAGATATGTTGCAGAACAATGTGAATATCCTTAACTGTACACTTAAAAATGGTTACGATGGTAAATTTATGTGTTTCTTTAATTTCCATAGAAATATATCAAAAATACCATTAAAAGAGAGGGGCAAGGTAGATGAAACAAAAATGACATTGTTAGTAATAGTTGAAACTGGGTAATGCTGTCATGGGGGTTCATTAGGTAAGCTATTCTCTTTACCTTTGGATGTTTAAATTTTTCCATAATAAAAAAACCTTGAATTGAGGGTTAGGGAGCTTGGGCTTTGTCAACAGAGCTGAATTTGGATCCCAGCTCTGCTTTTAAAAAATTGAGATATAATTTATATACCATAAAATTTACCATTTTAAAGTATATAATTTAGTAGGGTTTAGTATATTCATAGAGTTGAGCAACTATCACCACTATCTAATTCCAAAACATTTTTATAACCTCCAAAGGAAACCCAGTACCTGCTAGCAGTTACTCCTCATTCCCTCTTCTCCCCAATCCCTGGCAGCCATTAATCTATTTTTCTAACTCTATGGGTTTACCTATTCTGGACATTTCATATAAAAGGAATCAGACAATATGTGGTCTTTTGTGACTGGCTTACTTCACTGAGCATAATGTTTTCAAGGTTTATTCACATTGTAGCATGAATCCGTACTTTGTTCCTTTATATGGCTAAGTAATAAATAGTCCCTTATATGGATATACCACATTTTTAAAAATCCATCCATTAGTTGAGCGTTTGGGTTGTTTCCACTTTTTGGCTATTATGAATAAGGCTGCTATGAATATTCATGTACGAGTTTTTATGTGAATGTAGCATTTCAGTTCTCTTGGGTATATACCCAGGAGAGGAACTGCTAGATCATTTGATAACTCTGTTTAATCATTTGAGGACCTCCCAGACTGTTTTTCAAAGTGGCTGCACCATTTTACATTCCCACCAGCAATGTATGAGGATTCCAATTTCTCTACATCCTTGCCAACACTTGTTATTTTCCATTATTTATTTATTTATTATTTTTTAATTTTTTAATTTTTTTAAAAAAAGATGACCGGTAAGGGGATCTTAACCCTTGACTTGGTGGTGTCAGCACCATGCTCTCAGAAGTGAGCAAACCAGCCATCCCTATGTAGGGATCCGAACCTGTGGCCTTGGTATTATCAGCACCACACTCTCCCAAGTGAGCCACAGGCTGGCCCTATTTCCCATTTTTTAAATTATAGTCATCCTAGTTGGCATTAATTGGTTTCTCTTTGTGGTTTTGATTGGCATTTCTGTAATGACTAATGATGTTGAGCATCATTTTATGTACTTATTGGCTAGCTTCACTTTTTAGCTGTGTGATTTGGGTCAAGTTCTCTAACCTCAGAGCCTCATTGATTCCTTATTTGTAAAGTGGAGAATAATAATGCCTCATGATGTTATTGCAAGGTTAGTGGACGTGAGGTTGATTTTGAACAGTGCCTGGTACATAGTAGGTACTTAATTGATACCTAATATTACTTTGCTATTTGAGCTGTGGGTAACCTGTAATCCAGGTAGACTTTTTTCCCAGTGACTTCAATACATCTGATGTAGAAGTCAAATGCTGAAGTGATGGTGCCCTTTCATTTGCCAGGGCTGCTTTTCATTTTCACAACCTCAGTAGGCCTTTCTTTACTATTCTGTACGAGTCAACTCCTTACTCTCTGTCCTTGGAAGGACATGATTAAGACTATGGAGGATACACACAAGAGTAAGATAGAACCTTTGATATTAAAACTTGGAAATGATGGTATTGTCAAATTAGTTCTGCTACTGTGTAATCTGTCTCAGTGCTATAAGAGTGAAGAGGAGGGAAATTATCAAAGAATTTATCTAAGAGGTGGTAGGCCTATGGAAAGTATTTGGAACATTGGGAAAGAGGTAGTAAGGCATTCTAGGTAGGGAAACCAAGTGAGCAAAGACAGGGAAGCAGGGGTAATCTTGGAAACAGGTAGTTAGGAAACTAGTCTTGTAGGAGTGGGATGTTGGGGAATTTTAAGAGATTCATGAGATTCTTATTCTATTGTTTTCCATTATCTACTCCAGAATATGTAGTGAAAGAAGCCCTGTACCTGGAATCATGAGACTTTTGTCCTAATCTTGGTTCTGCTACAAATTAGCTAGCTAACCACGTCAAGTAATTTTTTCTCTCTAGGCCTCAGTAACCTAAGCAGTAAAATGAGTAATTGGATTAATTCAGTGGTTCTTAGCTGGGGTGTGCATCAGAACCTACTGGAAACTATTTTGAAATATAGGTGTTTGGATCACACTCAGGAAATTTTTTCAGAAGATCTGAGGTGAGGCCCAGGATTGTAGTTTGAAAAAACTCTCACAGGGATTGTGATTTATATTATTAGTGTTTTAAGAGCCACCAGATAGTTAAAAATCACTAGTTCTTGGCTTTCTGGAGTTGAAATCACTTGGGTGATGGCATAGTCACTTCAGACCAGCTAAAGGTTATTTGTTATATAGTGAAAAGAGCGTGGACTTTGGTGTCAGTCTAACCCAGGTTGCTATTTCCTCCCAGCTCTGTGGCTCTGAGCATGGAACCTTACTTCTCGGTGCCTCAGTTTACTCATCTGTAAAATGGGGCTTATAATGCCTACATAGTCAGTTTGTGATGATGGGAGATAACATGTCACACTTAGTACTATGCTTAGTAGAAGGTAGATGGACCTCAACAGCGACTTGTATGAGAGGTATGCTGGAAGAAACTATCACCAGGGGACGACATAAAACTACACTCCTACCCTGACACATCAGGAGTAAATCATAACTCTAGGCGTAAGTATGTTGTGATACTTTTTGGTTCCTTTGCCTGGATATCAGACAAATACAGCCTTGCTTCACTATCTGCTTACCAGTGTCCCTCTCCTTGTGTGACCTAATGTGTGACATGACTATCAATTGTGACTAGACTCTTTTTCCATAGCTTAGCAAAAGTTTAATGCATTGAAACTCCTGTTAGACTCTAAAAACTATCATTCCTTTACAACCTAAATGAAAAATAGGTCAGTTGAATTCAACAAAATTATCAAGGTCCACAGGCTCTAGAACCAGAATCTGGGCTTTGCTCCTTCAAGCCACATGGCCTTGGAGATAATAATATAAAATGGGGAAAATAATAATAGTTATGGCTTCATAAGGTTGTTGTATTAAATGAGTTAATGCATATAAAGTATTTGAAACATTGCTTAGCACATAGTACATATTCAGTATCCTTTAGCCATTATTATTAATATTACAATGTACCAGGTCTTATGAGGGAGCCAGTAATACAGAGATAAAGTCTCTCCAGTCAAGGAACTTACTCTGGTGATACTAGTACACAGATAATTTCAGTATGCTTCAAGTGCAGCAATAGGGCGTATACAGGAAGGGTACTTAACAGTCTGCCTCTATTACATAAAAAATACTGCTCTCCAGGATAAAGCCTGGTACAATAGAAAGTGTGCATTCTGGAGTCAGATCAGTCTGGGTTTGAATCCTGTCTATCACTCATTATGCAACTTTGGGAGGAGCCAACCTTATGCAGCCTTAGTTTCCCTGTTTCTAAAATGGGGTGAAGTTACTAACCTCTGTCTGTTGGAAGTGCCCTAGTTGGGTGCCCTGCGGTCTAAGGTACTCCTAAGAAAAAAAGCAAGGAGGACTTTTTAAAAAGATTTCTGTGTATATTTCCACATCTAAGTCTTTTCATCTTTATGTACCTTGCCGTGGTTGTTCTCCTGATGAGAAATGTATATAAAATATGCATACCACATAGTAGATGCTGAGCAATAAATATTCATAATAGTTTTATTATCTTTCTAACAAAGTTATCTTCTGTTATTGTTTGAAGTAAAAACTTAAAGTAATATATACCATATTAATTTCAATATTCCAATTTTGAAGAGTCTCAGGCCAAATTACATGAAAAGAGTCAAAAACGATAGGGTATTTTAATGAACACATGTATAAAACTGTGTTTGTAGAAATAATCAGATTCTATGCTGGGAGAGAGTTTTTGTTTTTTGTGTTTTTTTTTTTTTTTTTAAAGGATGTTGTGTTCAGCCACATATAATCTTAAATTTCACCAAACTATAAAATTTAGTTACTAACCTTCCTGACTTCTAACAAAATTCAGATCAGCTTCTGTGGCATGACATATTCTTCTCTTCTTCTCTCCTAGGTCTTTCAGAGCCTTGAAGACCACCATTTGGAAGTGGTGGCTTTTTTCAGGGAAAATGGCTTCCATGGCCTTCTTGCCCATGACTCCGAGTATGCTCTCTACAATATTCCCTCTTACTACAGTTCCCATGCTCTGAAGCTGAGCTGGAATGGGAAGAACCTCACTACCAACCAGTTCCTGATGCAGGAGGTGGCCAAGCAACTGGGCCTAAAGCGGATGAATTTTCCCATATTTGCTGCACTGCTAGGTAGGTAGTCCAAAGACTACCATCCAGTGGTTGGTAAATTTCCTATTCAGTGTTAAGAGATGAGGACCTGAGTGATTTAGCCTTTCATTGGATTTATCTTTTTAAAGTCCTCATGCCAAACTGCCCTGGGGAGAACCAGCAGGCTTTTGGAGGCTTATTAGTAGACCAAACTAAAACTGAGCATGTTTGTCTTATGGAGTGCTACAGGATATTCCAAAACATTATTTCGACTCTTGTAAAACTTTTTCTTTTGCTACGATTTATACCTGTCTTATGCAGAGTACCATTTTAGGCCAAATGTTTTGCCAGCCCTAGACAATTTCGGTTCCCCACTCAGAGCATTAGCATTTCTTCTCCAGTGTTTAAATTTAGATCAGGAACACAAATTGTTCATTATGTTTTTCTCTTAGTTTCTTTTATACTAATATTTTATTTTGAAAAATTTTAAGCATACAGCAAAATTAAAAGAATTTTGCAGTGAAAACCCTATATCCACTACCTATGTTCTGCCACTGATATTTTACTATACAGTCATATGTCACTTAACAATGGGGATACATTCTGAGAAATGCACCGTTAAATGATTTTGTTGTTGTATGAACATCATAGAGTGTATTTACACAAACCTAGATGGTACAGACTACTCCACACCTAGCCTATATGGTATAGCCTGTTGTCCTAGGCTACAAATCTGTACAGCATGTTACTGTATTGAATACAGTGGGCAGTTGTAACACAATGGTAGGTATTTGTGTATCTAAACATAGAATAAATTATTTAGCCCCATTATAATCTTATGGGACCACTGTTGTATATGTGGTTTGTCGTTGAATGAAACGTCATTGTGCAGTGCATGACTGCTTGCTTTATCATATATCTATTCATTCCTCTATCCATCCATCAATATATATATATTTTTTTTTTTCCTTTTTTTTGTCTTTTTCCGTGTCCGGCAACGGATCGCAACCCTCAGTGTCGCCCCCGTACCGGACCGGGACCGGCAACGGGATCGCAACCCTCGGTGTTGCTCCCGCACCTCGCTCAGCCAGTGAGCGGGAACCAGTCTGTATGTGGGATCCGAACCCTCGGCGGGAGCGCCACCACGCTCCCAAGCGGCGCACTGTAGCAGTGCGCCACCGGGCCGGCCCCCATCAATATATTTTTTTAAGAAGTATTTCAAAGTAAACTGCAGAGAGCTGGTTATGTTTTGAGTTGGATTTTCAAGTACTGACAACATGAAGGTTAATATCCTGTCTTGGGTGTGACCTCTGCTCTGTAATCCCAAAGGACATGAGTTTGGATAATCTAATGGAGTCAGCACAAGTTTTGGAATTAGACCTTGAGCAAATCACCAAAGTCACACCTCCTTGGTTTCAGTTTCCTAATCTGTGAAATGGGAATAATAATACCTCATAGTGTTATTTGATAAGGTTAAATGAAATGAGATATATAAAATGCCCAGCACTTATTAGGCAAGCAGTAATTGGAGGCTGCTATTATAAAAGCAGCATGATTAGGTGATAATAGGTAATAGTATGGGCTTTGGAGTCAGACAGTTCTAGCTTCTTGCCCTGGTGTGGGCCTTTATTAACCAGCCTACCTTGGGCCAAGTCACCAAACTTGTCTGAACCTCAGTTTTCTTATCTATAAAATGGGGACAATAATACTATCATGTACCATCATTATAAAGATGATACATATAATGCATGTGATCCATAGTAGGTAATCAACTGTATTTATTACTACTGCAATTATTACATTAAGCATATAGACCTATGCGAATTATTTGATCATTTTCTCTCCCAGGACCCCTTTCATGGCCTGGAGATTCTAAGAAAACATTTGTACAGTCAATAAATGACAAATGTACTTTGTAGGTAACCACATTCTCCCAGATGAGGACCTGGCTGCTTTTCACTGGAGCCTCTTGGGACCAGAACATCCTCTTGCATCACTTAAGGTAATGTGCCCCATTTCCTGCCTATACAGATTAGGGAACATCAGGTTTTGATGGGAGTTTTGAATGAATAATAATCTTTCATTAGATTTGAAATATTTCACATACTTAGAGATAAAAATTTGTTATGATCAATACCCTTAATATCTTAAGAATTCTTCCAAAGTTATAAAGAAAAATACTAATACCCCAGTAATGAAATAATGAGCAAAGGACAGGAATAGAAAATTCACAAAAGAGGAAATACAGTGGCCAATAATATGATCAGATGTTCAACCTCACTAGTGATAAGACATGTAAACTAAATGAGCAGTGTGATTTTTGTTAACAGTTTAGCAAATATTGAAAAATTCTACCCACTACTATCATGGCTATGGCAAGACCGATACCCACATAAGCTTCTGGTGGTAGTGTAAGTTGGTGATTTGTATTATATTTCCCTAGTTTTTTGCTCTCCTAAACAACTGTTTTATACCTTCTCGTCTCTTCTCAAGCCTCTAATACCTTTTCTTCATTTGCTTACTCTCAGTTCATGACCTTCCTATTTCACTGAGAAAATGGAAGAAATGGGAAGAGGACTTTCATAAGCTCCCACCCCCTCTTCATCTCACCTGCATGTATCTTTGTGCCCACATGTTCTGCCTGCCTCTTAACTGTGGGTGACCTGTCCCCCCACTTACATTAGATCCCATCCCCTCTTACCAACTTAAGGGCATCAGCTCAGCAATTCTCCCCGTCTTTCTCCTGCATCATCAGTTTTCTTCTCTTCATTGGCTCTTTCCCATCAGATGTATAAGCATGCATCCATCTTAAAAAAAATAAAATCTCAGTTTTCTTATCTATAAAGTGGGGACGATAATACTATCATGCATGGTCATTATAAAAATGATACACTCTTGACCTCACTTCTCCTACCCAAGCTGCTGCTCCATATTTCTTCTTAAGCAAACTCCTCTAAAGAGTTGTCTATGCTTTGAGCTACTTACTGTCCTCTTCCTCTGTTCTCTCTTCAATCTGATTTGCTGAAATTGCCCTTGACAAGGTCATCAATGACCTTCAAGTTAATAAACTCAGGGCCCAGCTCTCAGTTTTCATTTTATTTGACCAATCGGCATTTGACACAGTTGCTTACCCCGTTCCTTGGCTTTACGGGCAACACTCTCTCCTGGTTTCCTCCTACCTTGCTGACTGCTGCTTCTCAAGCTCCTTTGCTACTTCCTTGTCCTCTTCTTTTTTTTTCCTTTTTTTTTGAGGGGGGGCATGCAGCTGGCCAGTATGGGAGTCCAAACGCTTGACCTTGGTGTTATGACACCACGCTGTAACCAACTGAGCTAACTGGTCAGCCCTTAACTTCTCAACTGTGGAGTGTACCAGAGTTCCATCCTGGTTCCCTTCTCTATTCTGTCTACACACATGATTGATCTTATCCAGTCTCATGACTTTATTTTCTTTTTTTTGTTGTTGTTGTTCTTTTTTTGTTTGATTTTTGTTTTTATTTTTGGTGGCTGTCTGGTATAGAGATCCAAACCCTTGACCTTGGTCTTATAACATCAAGCTGTAACCAAATGAGCCAGCTAGCCAGCCCTAGACTCATGACTTTAAATACTATCTGTCCATTTATGACTCCTAAATTTATGTATCCAGCTCTGACTTCTCCCAGAACTCCAGACTCTAATATCTAACTGCCTACTAAACATCTTCATTTACATATCTAATAGGCATCTCAAACTAATATATCCAAATAGAAACTCCAAATCTTTCTCCTAAACCTGCTCCTCTCCACAGCCTTCCTCATTTTCATTAGCAACTTTATCCTTCCAGTTTCTCAGGCTAAAAACCTTGGGGCCATCCTGACTTCTGTCTGTCTTTGTCACACCCCACATCTCACCTGTCAGCAAATCCCATCAGCTCTCCCTTCAAAATATATCCATTTCACACCATTTTTACTGCAACTGCCCAGGTCAAGCCACCATTATTTCTTGCCTAGATTATTATATTAGCTTACTAACTGTTGGTCTTCTGCTTATACTCTCTCCCCACCTCCAGCTGTTCTCAATATAACAGCAGTGATCCTGAGAGGAAAAAAAAAAAAAAAAACTGATTCAGATCATGTTACTTCTCTATTCAAAATCCTCCAGTGGCTCTTCACATCACTTACCCAGTCCTTACCATGCCTGCAAAGCCCTATGCTGTCTGGCCCCCTGTTATATCTCTGATCTCATCTTTCTTTTCTTTCTGTTTTAAATTTTATTTATTGACACATAATTATTGTACCTATTTATGGGATACAGTGAGATGTTTGGATAATGTATATATTGTGTAATGATCAAATCAGGGTATTTAACATTTCTATCATCTCAAACATTCACTGTTTCTTTGTGGTGAGAACATTCAAAATCCTCTCTTCTAGCTATTTTGTATACCACACAATTTTAATCACCCTTCTGCGCAAGAGCACACCAGAACTTATTTCTCCTATCTAACTGTAACTTTATACCCATTGACTATCCCCTCTCAGTCTCTGGCAACCACAACTCTACTCTCTCCTTCTATGAGATGAGCTTTTTTAGATTCCACATACGAGTGAGATCATATGGTATTTGTTTCTGTGCCTGGCTCACTTCACTTACCATAATGACCTCCAGGTTCATCCATGTTGATGCAAATGACAGGATTTCATTATTATTATTTTTTTATGACTGAATAGTATTCCATTGTGCACATATACCACATTTTCTTTACCTTTGCACTTGCCATTCCCTCTCCTTGGAATGCTTTTTCCCCCCACATAGCTATTTCCTCACTCCTAAAGGTTTCCTTAAATGTCATTATCTCAGTGAGGCCTTTTCTGATCACCTTATTTAAAATTATATGCACATGTGCACCCACACAAACACCATATGCCTACTTGCATTCCCTAGCCCCTTCTCTACTTACATTTTCGCCATAGCACTTATCTACATCAAGCACACTATAAATTTTGCTTATTTACTTGGTTTATTTGACTCCCCTCACCCAGTCTCGAAAAACCTACACTAGAATTTAAGCTCCCGTGAGAGCAGGAATTTTTGTCTTTCTTGTTCACCGCTGTGTCCCTGGTGCCTATGATGGTGCCTGGCACATAGTAGGCAGTAAATATTTGTTAAAGGAATGAATGGTACAGCCTTTTGGTAAAACAGCCTATATCAAAAGGCTTTAAAAAGTTTATACCCTTTGACTCAGTAATTACAGTTTGAAGAAGCATGTAATTAAATAATTGGAAAGTGGGCGGGCCGGCCTGGTGGCGCACTGGAGAGTGTGCCGCTTGGGAGCACAGCGGCGCTCCTGCCGAGGGTTCGGATCCCATGTGGAGACCGGTTCCCGCTCACTGGCTGAGCACTGTGTGGGCGCAACACCGAGGGTTGCGATCCCGTTACCGGTCAGTAAAGACAAAAAGGAAAAAAAAAAAAAAGAAAGTGGGCAACAGATCATACCCACATTTCATGATAGCATTAAAATTTTTTTTCTTTTTAAAATTTTTGAGCATCGGGCCGGCCCGTGGCTCACTCGGTAGAGTGCGGTGCTGATAACACCAAGGCCCCGGGTTCAGATCCCATATAGGGATGGCCGGTTCGCTCACTGGCTGAGCGTGGTGCTGACAACACCAAGTCAAGGGTTAAGATCCCCTTACCGGTCATCTTTTAAAAAAAAAAAAATTTTTTTTTGAGCATCAAAAAAGTAGGAAAAATAATATAATAATATAGAGGCTCACCATTATAACATCTTCCAGTTCCAACAGCTATCAAGATTTTGCCACACTTGCTGGGTTTTGTTGTTTTTGTTGATAATGTATTTTAAAGCAAACACCGGAACTCAAGTCCTTTCACTTCCATATTCTTCAGTGTGCATTTCTAAAACACTTGGGCATTTTCTTACATATGCATGGTGCCTAATGGCATCATTAACAAAATTAACTGAATTAACACTAATTTCTTGGTGTCATCTTAATATCCAGTTTATTTTCAGATTTTCCTGATTGTTTCAAAAAGGCCTTTCTGTGGTTAATTCAAATCAGGATCTAAACATTGTCCACACATTACAACATTACTTTTTCTTTCTCTCTCTCTTTTATTTCTTTGTTTTATTTTTTTGTTTGTTTCTTTTTATTATTCTTTTTAAAAATATTTTCTTCAACATACTTTTAATACCAAAAAAATTTGGTATTAAATTTTGGTATTAAATACCAAAAGGGTCTCATGAAAGGAAACTGATGAATTATGGCAGTGTCATAAAACAGTAGTTATCTCTGTAGGAGGATTATGGATGATATGTTTTTACCTCTTTATACTTTTTGATCTTTTTCAAATGGTCTGTACTTAAAATTAGGAGGAAATTATTATTATTATTATTTTATTTATTTATTTTTTTTGGTGGCTGGCCAGTACCGGAAAATTATTTTTAAAGAAAGTATTTTATCTCTCTCAGTGGATTTACTAAATTTGAATTATGTATCTCACCCCCCATCACCCTATTTCTTAGTGATCCATCTTTGATGTCAGTGTCCTTTGCTCATCTTGCCTTTTCTAGGTCCGAGCGCATCAGCTGGTTCTTCCGCCCTGTGATGTGGTCATCAAGGCTGTTTCTGAGTATGTTAGTTCCATCAAAGACCCTTCAGACCTAGATGTGGTTGGAAAGGATGTTTTCAAACAGTCTCAGGTGAGCTAGCCTTCCCCTTCCTAAGAGTTGCCAGTTTTCTTACCTTCTCTAGCAACACCAGCAGGTCTCCTAATCTTTTCTGTGGCACCTAACTTCTCTCCTCCTATCTGCTTGTCTTCTCCATGCTTAACAGACTAGAGCCCCAAACTTTCCTTTAAAAAACATTATTAGGCCTGGATTGCAAGGGTTCTTTACCTTTTTTCTACTGATGATTAAAGTAATACAAGCCCACTCTGGAAAATTTAGAAAAGAAAAAAAATGAGTCACTTAAAATCTTGTTACCCCCTCAAAAACAATTTTGTTACCTAGAAACAACTTGATGTATTTAACACTCTGGCTTGTGTCCTTCTAGTCTTTTTTTTTTTTTGGTTTTGATGTATATTTTAACATAGAGGAGGTCTTGCTTAGTGGAAGATAATAGGTAATGAAAAAGACTACTTGAAATGAGTCCACATAAAACAAGAATCAAAATTTTATTGTTAATAGTGGAAAAAGTGCTCAACTGGGATTTTTTTGTTCTTTTTGGGTGGCTGGCTTGTATAAGGATTGAGCCCCAGACCTTGCTTGGTGTTATCAGCACCACACTGTAGCCAACCAAGCTAACTAGCCTCGACTGGGATTTTATCTTACAAAATGAAACTGAAAATTATGAAAATAAGTTAGTTTTATTTTTTAACAATTTGATTTAGACTTGCAACTCTGGGTTTTTCACTTTCATTTTTTGAATTAACATGCAGTCAAAATGACTTTTGCATATGTGTGTATACAGATCTATGAAATTTTTTTGTTGTTGGCTGGCTGGTGCAGGGAACCAAACCCTTGACCTTGGTGTTACAAGGCTGCTCTAACCAACTTAGCTAACCAGCCAGCCCAGTTCTATGAATTTTTTTTTTTTTTGTCTTTTTCCGTGTCCGGCAACGGATCGCAACCCTCAGTGTCGCCCCCGCACCGGACCGGGACCGGCAATGGCACCGCAACCCTCGGCGTTGCCCCCGCGCCTCGCTCAGCCAGTGAGCGGGAACCGGTCTGTATGTGGGATCCGAACCCTCGGGCGGGAGCGCCGCCACGCTTCCCAAGCGGCGCACTATCCAGTGCGCCACCGGGCCGGCCCCAGTTCTATGAATTTTTAACGTGTATAGAGAACAGTTGTACCCTAAAATCTCTCATGCTTTTTGTAGTAACACCCAAACCCATCCCCAGTCCCTGGCAACCACCAGTCTGTTCTCTGTCACTGTAGTTATGTCTTCTAGAGTATATAACATGAATGGAATAATATAGTATGTAATTTTTTGAGAATGGCTTCTTTTATTCAACATAATGCCTTTGAGATGCTTCTAGGTTGTTGCATGTTACATATATCAATAATTCATTCCTTTTTATTGCTGAGCAATATTCATTGTGTGGATGTATCACAGTTTGTTTATCCATTCACCCTTTAAAGAGTATTTAGGTTGGTTCTAATTTTTCGTGATTATAAATAGAGCTGCTGTAAACATTTGTGTACAGGTTTTTTTGTATGAACATAAATCTTTATTTCCATAGTGTAAATACCTAGCAGTGGGATTTCTGGGTCATATGGTTTAAATTTATAAGACCCTGTCAAACCATTTTCGAGAGTAGCTGTTCCATTCCTTACCAGCACTTGCTATTGTCAGTATTTTTTAAATTTATTTTTTTAATTCACAAATAAAAATTGTATATATTTATTATTTACCCATGTTGTTTTGAAATATGTATACATTGTGGAATGGCTAAAGTGAGTTAATTAACATATGCATAAATTTACATACAACTTTCATTTTTTTGTAGTGAGAACACTTAAAATCTACTCTCAGTAATTTTCAAGAATACAATATAGGGCTGAGCCCGTGGCGCACTCGGGAGAGTGCAGCGCTGGGAGTGCAGCAGTGCTCCCGCCGTGGGTTCGGATCCTATATAGGGATGACCAGTGCACTCATAGTGCTCACTGGCTGAGCACGGTGCGGCTGGTCTCAAAAAGGACAAAAAAAAAAAAAAATACAATATATTGTTACTAACTATAGTCACCATGTTGTATAATAGATTGTCAGTAATTTTTATAGTCATTCTAATAGGTGCATAGTGGCAGCTCATCATAGTTTTACTTTGCATTTCCCAAATGATTAATGATGGACATTTTTTTCTTGTGCTTACATGCCATTCATATATCCTCTTTGGTGTATTGTCTGTTCATGAATAGTCTTTTTCCTATTTTTTTAATTGATTTGTTTGTTTATTGACTGTTGTGCTTTGAGAGTTCTTTATGTATTCTACATATAAGTCCTTTTCAGATATTTGTTTGCAAATAGTTTTTCCTGGTCTATAGTTTGTGTTTTAATACTTTTTTTTTTTTTTTATAGATGACCGGTAAGGGGATCATAACCCTTGACTTGGTGTTGTCAGCACCACGCTCAGCCAGTGAGCGAACTGGCCATCCCTATATGGGATCCGAACCCGGGGCCTTGGTGTTATCAGCACCACACTCTCCCGAGTGAGCCACGGGCCGGACCGTCTTTTAATACTTTTAACAGCATCTTTTGCTGAGCAAAGTTTTCACATTTTCTTTAATTTTTATCTTTTATGGTCATGCTTTTGGTGTCATGTCAAAGAACTCTTTGCCTAATAACTACATGCATGACAGTTTTCTCCTGTTTTCTTTTAAAGTTTTTATAGTTTTACATTTTACATTTTAGAACAAATCATCCATTTTTAGTTCATTTCTGTGTGAACTGTGAGGGTTTTTTTTTTTTTTTTCGTATGGATGTGTAATTGTTTTAACACAGCTTGTTGAGAAGACTATCTTTTTCCATTGAATTGCCTTTGCAACTTTTGTCAAAAATCAATTGGCAATATTTTTGTAGGTCTATTTCTGGACTTTATTCTGTTCAATTGATCTATGTGTCTGTTCTTCACCAATAGCACACTGTCTTGATTAATATAGCTTTATAGTAAGTCTTAAAACTGGGTAGTGATTCCTCCGATTTTATTATTTTTTAATATTATTTTGTCTATTTTAGTTCATTTGCCTTTCCATATAAATTTTAGAATAACCTCGTCTATATCTACAAAAAAAAGAAATCCTTCTGGGATTTTAACTGGAATTGTGTTAAATATATAGGTGAATTTGGTGAGTCTTTGAATCCGTGAATACAGTATGCCTCTCTATTTATTGAGGTCTTCTAAAAGTTTTATGGCTTTTAGTATACAAGTCCTGTACATGTTTGTTTTGTTTGTTTTTTGTGGTTTTTGGCAGCTGACCAGTATGGGGATCTGAACCCTTGACCTTGGTGTTATTGTTTTTTTATATTCATACTGAAGTATTTCATATTTGAGGCACTTATTGTAAAGGATATTATTTTGTTCATTTCAATTTCTAATGGTTTGTTGCTGATACATAAAATTATGATTGATTTTTGTGTGTTGACTTTGTATCCTGTGTCCTTTCTAAACTCATTTATTAGTTCTAGATATCTTGGGATTTTCTTTTTTTTTTTTTTTTTGTCTTTTATCTTTTTC
>NW_007731882.1:38449-69937 GCF_000696425.1 Galeopterus variegatus
CCGCTCCCGCGCCTCGCTCAGCCAGTGAGCGGGAACCGGTCTGCATGTGGGATTCGAACCCTCGGGCGGGAGCGCCGCCGTGCTTCCCAAGCAGCGCACTCATCCAGTGCGCCACCGGGCCAGCCCTATCTTGGGATTTTCTGTGTAGGTGGTTGTGTTGTTTGTGAATAAGGACAGTCTTATTTCTTTATTTTCCAATCTTCATGACTTTTTTTCTTTTTGGCAGCTGGCTGCTTCAGGGATCCAAACCCTTGACTTTGGTGTTATAATACCATAACCGAGTGAGCTAACTTGCCAGCCCTTTTTTGTTGACTTGCTGCACTATCTGGGATTGCCAAATGATGTTGAATAGGAATGATAACAGTAGATATCCTTGTTTTGTTCCTGATCTTTAGCGAAAGCATTCAGCCATCATTAAATATATTAGCTATAGGTTTTGTGGATGCACATTATTAGGTTGAGGAAATTCTCTTCTATTCCTAGTTTGCTGAGAGTTTTTATAATGAATGGATGGTATATTTTGTCAAATGCATTTTCTGCATCTATTGATAAGATTGTATTGTTTTTATTTAGTCCATTAATATTTTGGATTGATTTTTGAATATTGATCCATCCTTCCTTTCCAGGACATGGTCATGATTCCTTTTTTGTATTGCTGGATTTGAATTGCTGGTATTTCATTGAAAATTTTCGCATTTATTTTCTGTTTTCTTTTTTTGTTACTTTTTTGGCAGCTGGCCAATACGGGAATACAATTGCATTTAGTTTCATGAAGGATATTGGTCTGTAGTTTTTTATGTGCTGTCTTAGTCTGGTTTTGTTATCAGGGTAATGCTTAGACTCATAAAATGAATTGGCAAGTGTTCCTTCCTCTTCTATTTTTAGAAGAGATTGTGTAGAATTGGTAGTTGTTCCATAGAATTTGCCATCGACATGTCTGGCATGGAATTCTTTGAATTTATCCCATTTAGAGTTTGCTGAGCTTGAATCTCTATGTTTGTCTTTCACAAAATCTGGGAAGTTTTCAGCTATTATTTCTTCTAATAGATTTTTGTTACACATCCTTTCTCCTTTCCTTCTGTGACTCCAGTAACACCATTGTTAGACCTTTTAGTATCGCATAGATCCCTAAGATGCTGTTCTTTTTTTTTTTTTTTTTTTTTTTTTTTTTTTTTTTTTTTTTTTTTTTTTTTTTTTTTTTTTTTTTTTTTTTTTTTTTTTTTTTTTTTTTTTTTTTTTTTTTTTTTTTTTTTTTTTTAATTATTTTTCTCTGTTTTTCACACTGGATAATTTCTGTTGATCTATCATCAACTTCACTGACTCTGTCCCCTGTCATCTCTGTTCTGCTGTAGAATTCATCCACTGAGTTTTTTTAAAAAAAAATTGAGGATACTGTATTTTTAAGTTCTAAAATTTCCATTTTGGTTCTTCTTTATATATCTTCTTTCTTTGCTGAGACTTTCTATCTTTCTGTTTGTTTCAACACTGTTCCCCTTACTTCCAAGCATTTTTATAATAGCTTTTTTAAAGTCTTTCTCAGACAATTACAACATTGTGTCATGTCAGCATTGGTATCTGTTGATTGTCTTTTTCCATGGGAGTTAAATTCTCCTGGTTCTGCCCATGTCAAGTAATTTTGGATTGTATCTTAGACATTTTGAATATTATATTAGAAGACTCTTGGTCTTGTTTCTATATTATGGGAATGTTAATAGTTTTGTTTTAGGAGACAGTCAAACCATTTAGGTTCAGGCCACCAGTTCTCACCATCCTTCTGTGGGCTGTGGTTTGAATATCAGTGCACTTTTCAAAGCTGTTGCAAGCATATTTGGATCAGTCCTGTGTGTAGGCCACCTAGTAGCCAGTCTGGGACTTAGACCATGGTCTATTTTAATTCAGTTCTCAGAGTCTGTGGTCTGCTGTGTGTCAGATCCATGCATCTGCACTTCAGGGACGAGCCAGCTTATGGTATTGCTTCTTGAGCTGCTCCCTCTCTGTGATCTTTTCAGTACTTCCTGGTTCATTGGGCTACTCCCTTTTCAGTTCTCCTGCCATAAAGGTAGGGCTTTAATTACCCAGCTCTGCTGTGCACTTTTTATGACTACACCCATGGCTGGGGCCAAGCAGCAGGAAGACAGAGAAAGAAAAAAGCATTGAGAGCTCACCCCAACCTCTTGAGACCATTTCTCTGATTGGAGAGGAAGGTTCCGATCATTCATAGTTTTATTTTCCTGTTATTCCCCCATTGCCACTGCTGCCACCAAAGGTTTGCTTTGGGCTGGCACACAAAAAAATAGAGAAAAAAGGAAAAGAAAGAAAAAGGGGATTCTATACACCGAGTCTTCGGAGACCCCTTACGCATTGCTCAGGACAGAACTATACTAAGGTTTTTCCTGGAGCTCTCTCCTTCCACGTCATTGGACACTTCCAGATTTCAGGCTGCATTGTGTCCATGCCAGGGTATACTGGAGGAAAAAGAAATGCTAAACTCACCATTGGTTTGGTGGTACTTTATTTTTTTTTCCTTATTAGCATATTCATTGTTACAAATCATACTTATTCTTTACGCCCCTCATCCAATCTCTCCCCTTCCCCTTCCCCCTTTCCCATCTTCTTTCCGTTTTCCCCTTCCCCCTATAACAACCATAGATTTGTTCTCTCCATCTGATAGACTAACTGTTTCTATGTTGGTTTGTTGTCTAGATGATCTGTCCAGTACTGAGATAGGTGTGATCAAATCCTCCCCTATTATCATAAATCAGATGCTTCTTTTATTACTCTGGAGTGTGCTTTGTGGAGAGAGAGGAAGTCTTATTATTATTATTTTTTTTTTTTTGGTCTCTACTAGTGCCCCTCGTGTCTATGAAATTCAGAGTCTGGTGTGCCATCTTCATGGTGGCTGTGACTGCTGCTATAGAGACTAACTGCTTTTGTGGCAGCCGTATCAAATGTGGTGGCTATGGAGGACTGCTCGTGTGAAAGTGTTGTTTATGGTGTGCTCTTTCTGTGGTTGCAGCTGGGTTCAGCTTCCCCCAGCTCTATGCCTCATTCTAAGATGTTGTTGTGGAGCAGTTGGAGAGAGAAAGAGAAGGGAAGAGGAAGGGGAAATAGGGTGGGAAGAAGGGGAAGGAGGGGCAATGTGATCGAGGCCCATGGTCTCCCCTTCATTCCAGCAGGGGAGACCAGGGGGCTTCCAGCAGCGGCTGGGTCATCGCTGGGCTGGATGCAGATGTCAGAGGTATGTGGCTGAATCCCTTGCCCCCCTACTGCCCTGGCTTGGGAGCCTGGGGTGCTTCCTGCAGCAGCTTGGTGGTCATCGCTGGGCTCGGTGCAGATATTGGAGGGGCGTGGCTGAGTCCCTTGGCCCCCTATCATCTGGGCTCAGGAGCCCAGGGTGCTTACTGCAGTGGCTTGGTTGTCGTTGCTGGGCTGGTTGAGGATGTCGTGGGGGTGTGGCTGAAGCCTTTGGCCCCCTAGGTTTGGTGGTACTTTAAATCCTGTTCATCTTCAATCTGCTTGCTACTGTTTACTTTTTACAGCCCTCATAGCTACCCTTGGTTTTTATAACAACCTTCAGTGAGAATGAGTTTAGAGGGTACTTACTCCATTTTATTCAGAGCTGAAACTTCTATGAATTTTTTTTAAATGAATAAAGAATGAAATCGAGTATTTGGTATGGAGGCATATTTTTTCCAACAGAATTTTGTGATAGCACAGTCTAACATCTGTTACTTCACATTTAACTAGCTAGCACAATCATAAGGAGGATTTTTGGTTTTTTGTAAAAGTATACTCAGACTTTGTTTTCTCCAGGGGCTTACATTCTTTTGATATTCAAATCATTCTCTTTTCAAATGCTTTTATTGTCATCATCTTTCATGATTCTCTCATCCACTGGCCTAAGTGCTGAGTTGAGTGGTCATTGTCCTTAATGTTATAGCTTTTGCTTCTCTTCATAAATTTTGGACTTGGATAATGATCACTTTTAATAAAAAGGGTCCCAGTTTTCACTAAAAAAAAAAAAGAACCAAAAAATTGGAAAATAGTGATGTCATTCCTAATTCCACCCTAGTCTTTCACTTGACATTATGTGTTAAACCATTTTTCATTGTTGCTGTATAATCTTAAAATCATTTTTTACAGCTGCAGAATTATGAGGAGAGCTCTCCTAAACCAAATGTACAAGAACTGTTAGGTAATAGTGTCAAAGAGGAGGGGTTCTACTGTACCACCTGAGGATTCTGTAGATTTATAAAAGAAAGGGTAGTACTTGATTAAATACTGAATGAACTTCTATGTGCAAGATCCTGTGCTAGGCATTAGGATATGAATGTGAATACACCATTCTCTGTCCTCACAGAACCTGAGGTTAAATGGGGAGGCAGAAGCAAATAAATAAGTACAATAAAGAAAAAGCACAGAGGTTTAAGTAGGAAAGGGTGGTCAGGAGAGGTTTCACAGAAGTGGTGCCCTTTCAAGGAAGAGTAAGTATTTGCCTGTCAGGGCACAAGACAGAGTGGTACATTGAAGGAAGTACATGTAATTCATTATTTCAGGGTATTAGGTCATAGATTTCTACTTACTGACATTGAATAGTCCACAAGATATATTGTTAAGTGCAAAAAGCAAGGCGAAAAACAATGTGATGATGTGATTCCACTTATGTGAAAAAAACAAAACCATATTGGTATACATATATATGTGTATGTATAAACACATAGCAAAATTTATGAAAGAGCATCTATCCAAACTGGTAACTCTGGTCACTTCTGGGGAGAGGAGTGGGAGCAGAAGTAGAGATATTAAGGGAGACTGTGTATGGTTTGTGTGTTTTAGGCGATTGTTTCCAATTATTATGTGTGCTATTAAATACAATAAGGGGATAATAATGAATAAGTAAATAATGGAACATTGAAACAGTGGAATGTTATTCAGCCACGTAGATACCATTCTCTAAATCAGTAATTTGTAAACATTCTTTAGATTTGGAACCCTTTTTTCAAGCAATTATATTAAGTCCAGTTTTTTGAGACAGCAGAGTGATTTTTGTTTCTATGTTAAGCTAGAGGACCTGGAGATCTTGATTCCTGGATTCGTGTGTGTGCATGCATGCATGCAAATGATGAGGCCTGGAATGCCATTTAGTTTCTGAGGTGTTAACAATCACAGTCTCTGAGAGAAAACATTATAAATGTTTTTAAATTTTCTTTTTTCTTATATATTCTAATTTTTCAATAAGAAACAAATACTGTTTGTTATAGTTAGTAGATTTTATTTTTTGTAGAAAGTACTTAGCACTGGGGCTGTATGGTGAATTGGACATTCTCATACATTAATGATGGGAGTATATAACTTGAGACATCTGTTTGGAAAGAGATTTAGTATCATGTGTCAACAGTCTATGAAAATGATTATACCCTTTGACCTAGTAATCACACTTCTATGATTCTGCCTTAATAAACACTCCAAGAGACTTATGTAAAAATATGCTTATGAGAAAATATGCTTATTATTTATAATGAGAAATTGAAGATGACTTTAATATCTTACATTCTATTTGATGAAATATTATGGTCTTAAAATTATATTCAAAAAGATTTTTAAATAACATTGGAAAAGGCTTGATAAGTGAAAGAGCCCCTTTTCAGTCGGCCCTTCTGCACAGAGATAAACAGTAATTTTTGTTTCTATTGCCGTAGATTAGTTTTGCCTCTGCCTAAACTTTATATGTACTCTTTTGTGTGTCTCTTCTTCACTCACTATATCTTTGAGATTTATACATATTATTGTGTACCAGTACTTTGTTCTTTTTTATTATCGTGTAGTATTCCATTATATGAATATACCACAATGTATCCATTCTTCTGTTGTTATACATTTGAGTTGTGTCCAGTTTGGGGCTATTATGAATAAAGCTGTTGTTCACGTCTTTTGGTGGATATGTGCACTCATTTCTCTTGGGTAAATACTTAGGAGGGGGATTGCTGTACTATATGGTAAGTGTATGTTTAGTTTTATAAGAAACTGCCAAATTGTTTTCCAAATTGTACCAATGTACACTCCCACCAGCAATGTACTGGAGTTCCAGTTAATCCATATCATTGCCAGTGCTTAACACTGATAGTCTTCAATTTTAGCCATTCTGGAAGATATGTAGCAGTGTCACATTGTGGTTTTATATCTGTTCAGGTGCTTTAAGATTTTTTTTTTCTGAGACTGGCCACACCGCGCTCAGCCAGTGAGCGCACCGGCGTCCATCCCTATATAGGATCCGAACCCGCGGCAGGAGCGCTGCTGCGCTCCCAGCGCCGCACTCTCCCGAGTGCGCCACGGGCTCGGCCCAGGTGCTTTAAGTTTTAATATTCACAACTTTTGAACCAATAATTTCATTTTTAGGATATTTTCCTAAGGGTGTAATCTGAAATCCAGAAAAAATTTACATGGACAATATATGCTTTTTGTTGCATAACTTATAATAGTCAAATGCGAGAAATAACTAAATATCAGGTATTAGGAAAGTGGTTACATAATTTATGGTAAATTCATAATGATAAAATATGCAGCCATTCAAAATTATTTGGATAGATTAGACTAATATAATATAATAAAAGCAGGATACAAAATTATAATAGAGTGTGGTATCAAGTATTGATAAATATGTGTACTAAGGTGGACCAGGTATACTTCAAAAAAAAAAATTCTATTTAAAAAAAATACTATAAGGAAACACACCCAAATATCATTGGATGGTGGTACTATGTGATTTTTTTCCCCATCCCATCCCTTATGTATTCCTTCTAGTGATCATGTGATCATTTTAGAATAGCACAAAAAATGTAAGTAAACTTTTTTTTTTAGTACTCCAGATATTATGTTTGATAATACTTTCTCCCTATCTTATCTTTTCTGCAAAGTAAAAATTTGTTCTCTTGGGTTTCTTTAAATATTTGATTTTTGCTATTGTTTTGACTCTCAAGTTATAAATTGTATAAAAAAGAAATTCTCATGTTGTTTCTTCTGAAAATTTTATGTTTCAACATTCAGTCCAGGACCGAAGATAAAATAGAACGATTCAAGAGAGCAGTGGAGTACTACTCAGTCACAACCAAACTCTCTTCGTTTCCAGTGGGTCCCTCCTTTCTAGGTAAGGCTTCTATCTGACCCCACGCTGCTCTGTTCATAGCAGAAAATGAGTTGGTCCCTCAGGAACCCCAGGGCCAGAGTGGAATCACTTGTTTGTGTTATGCCCTCCTAGAAGTCATTCCTGTTTGGTAGGCATTCTTTTGATTTCCATGTCATAAAAGAGGCGACATAAGAAAGGGCCCTGATCTCTCAAATTTATTGATGGGGTATAATGCCATTTCTTCAGCTTGGGCTGCTTCTGGTGCTAACCCCAATTCCAGCCTGGTATATGTAAAATAGCCCTGTGTTTGGGATCAGGCCTGAGTTTGAATTCTACCTCTGCTGCTTACCAGCTGTGTGACATTTGTATGAAATGTGGCTCATGATACCTACTTTATAGGTTCATTATCAGATGAAATAACGTATGTAAGGTTCCTGGCATGGCTTATAGTAGCTGTTCAATAAATTGTAACTTATTTATCAATAAGAATTTTTCAGGTGATATGGGGGTTACCAGAATGTAATATGGTAGAGTTATTAGTATTGACTGAAGTATTATTAGTATTGACTGAAGTATAGCCCTTTCTCTTGGATTCAGGTTTTCGGAATAATAGGCTTGGAAATCCTCCCCTTCTGCAGAATCAAATGGGCACCATTTCTGCTGGAAAGCCAATGGTAAGCATCTTTTAAGAGGCCTGAGACCATTGTTAGCATTAGACTCAGGTTGATTCTCGATTTTTATAATCTGTGTTAAGGAGTTAGGTTTATCAGACAGTGTTGTCAGACTGTCAAGGCCATGTATACCTATATCGTATTTTCAATTCGAGACTGGGAAACTGTAAAGAAAGCATCCAAATCAGTAACCACTAGGGTATTGTGAAAGTAGCTTAGCTAATGTCAGAGAATGTTTTTAGGAGACCTGGATTGATCTGTTGTCCTGCCTCTGGAGGATTCTGTTTATACATTACTGTTAGAATTATTTCTTATTATTCTCATTAGATATTTTGTATCTCAACAGTCCCTGCTATTGACATCATCCATGATGTCACAACTTCTGAGGGAAACTTTTTGAAGCCTGGCAAAATGTTAAATAGCTTTTCTGTCTGTTTTGTCCTTTAGTTTTCTCACCAAGTACCCCAGAAAATGAAATATCCACCACCATTCCCAATGGGATCCAACTCATCTCCTCTCTTTTCCCCCCATGCTTTGGGGGAATCCCATGCTTTTTCGGAGGATCCCATACTGCAGGACATCCCTTTTGCAAACTGGGCTATTTCTTATAACTCCTCTGCATCCCAGTTTCCCAATTACCTGACTTCCAAAGCCTCACCTCCTTTGGGACCAGACTCTTCCCACTCCTCTTCCTCTGATGGTGATGAGCCAAATGGAGCCAGCTCCAAGTAAGTATCTGTATAAACACTCACGGGAACAGACTTCTGAGGCATCTGTGTTCTTTTGCTGGTAACTGGAGTAGGGATGTGGGGAAGTGTACATTCCTGGCTTCCCTCTACAGCTCTTTGCTCTTAGGAAAGCAAAATAGGAAAACTTTCTCTGTTTACCTCCTTCATGCATATTTGGTCCTGTGCAGGTGGTAATTTTTAGATACCCAGGCCACTGAGGTAAAAGGCAGCATAGCAGCTGGTTAGGGAACGCTGGTATGGATGTGCTACATGTCATGGCTGTCATTTTTCAATTTGTGAGGGGGGCAGATTGAGTATTAAAAAAAAAAAAAGAATTTATAGAGTTGAAGTATTAGAACTGTTGAGTAGATGGTTATATTGCTTAGTAACTAAGATAAAGTTCTGAGGATTAAAACAGTGGAATTTTGTACTAGCTCATTTGTTCTTAGGTTTTTCCTCCAAGCAGATTATTCCTGGAAAACAGAGCTGCTTTGAGGTTGCAATTGTAATTATTTTCTTAGAACATAAGCAGACTCTAAACATGGCCTCTTATGAGGTATAAAGGATTCAGAATGGTTCCCATGACTTTTGATTGCTTTGGTTTGTGTCAGGTGAAAGAAGCCAGGAGGGCAGTGATGACCACTAAGAGGAAGGGTATCAGATCCATTGCTAACCCAGTGTCCTGATCTCCAGAGGGTTTGTAAAATTCCTTGGGAATGGACATCTTGAGTTGGAATATCTTTGTCAACCTTCCTTTTCTCTTCTACACTATCTTTCTGAATTTTTTAGTCACATCACAGAAGCACTTCAGCAACAGCCTGGGTGGGAAGATTCCAATGGTGACAGAGGGTCCTGGGTACAGCCTGTTGATGCTGGAGTTTCAGAAGCCAGCCTAGGTGATGGTGAGCCCCACATCCCATCTCTGCTGTCTATGTCTACGAGGAACCACGTGGACATCACCATTCCACCCTTACCTCCAGTAGCTCCAGAAGTCTTAAGGGTTGCAGAACACAGACACCGGAGGGGTCTCATGTACCCATATATCTACCACGTACTCACTAAGGTAAGACAGCACATCAGCACCTATCTTCCTTCTCTTAACACTGTACTTCACACTCCCACTTCCTAGGACTGGAAGCTACTGGAGAAAATTCTGGTTATTGCTATCTGAAGTGAGATAAAAGAGGACCAAATGTTCCAGGGTCCCTCATTGTATTAAGGGCCTCGGGTGGGGTGAGACTAGCAGAAGATGGTACTATGCAGTAAATGAGCCCCTGTATTAGTCTGTTTCTGTTGCTTATAACCAAATACCTGGAACTGAGTAATTTGTAAGATAATGAAATTTATTACTTAGAGTTTTGGAGGCTGGGAATTCCAAAGTCCAGGAAACATATCTGGTGAGGGTCTTCTTGGTGGTTGCTTTACAGCAATGTGGGGTCTCACATGGCAGAAAATGGTGGAACAGAGAGAGAGACTCTCACGTCTCTCCTTTTAAAGCCCTCAGAACCACGCCTTGACAACCATTATTAATCCATTCATTAACGCATGGTCCTCAGAATCCAATCACTTCTTCAAGGCCTCACCTTTCAATTTCCATAATAGGATTTCCTAACCTGTCACAGTGGGGGAACAAGTCTCTAATACATAAAACTTGGGCGACACAATTCAATCCATATCAGCCCTCTAGAAGCGAAGTGTAATTGAGATTTTAAAGTACATAATGTACCAAGTTGGTGGACTCTTGTTCTAAGGATGGACACAGTCTAAGAAGAGGTTTTATACTCTTGTTCCTTAACTCTTCCTCTACTTCTGCAGAACTGTTCGCTTCCTCTGGCCTTACCATACAAATCCACCCTCCAGCAAAATGTTTAAGATGGACTTTCCCCCTTATTCAGCTATAATCAATCATAGCTGAGACTTTAAAAATAGAATACAGCTTATAATTTGGCTGTGGTCAGCTGGGCTTGTTACAGCTTCTTTTCAGTCTGAAACTCTTTGTAAATACATGTAGAAAATTTAGTGGCCAGGCTACAGAGGCTACAGTTCATTACTGATTCTTCTCAGCTCAGTTCCAAACCTTGTGTTGACTCATTTTCTCCTTTTCCCTGGACCTTTCTCTTGTTAGGGTGAGATTAAGATCCCCGTATGTATTGAGGATGAGTGTAACATGGAGCTGCCTCCAGCTGCCCTCCTGTTCCGGTCAGCTCGTCAATATGTATATGGAGTCCTTTTTAGTCTGGCAGAGACACAGCGGAAAATGGAACGCCTGGCCATACGGCGGCGGCTGCCCGTGGAAGGTAAGTGTAGCTATAGCTTTGACAGTTCTCTCAATGCTTGACACAGAACAAAAATGTCTGTGCAAGCACATCATACTTTTGGCTGAGGAGCAGTCTTTAGGAAAGTGTATTATCTACCAAAATACATATTAATATGGGAAATACAATAACTTAAGAGCCAATTCTGCAATCATCAGTTATTCAGAGTGACTGTAGAGCTAGGGCTAGGGTCTGGAGCTCACAGACCCCTGGAGCCTGTTTACAAACCCTTCACATGCAGGTTTACAAGCTAGGTAACCAGAAAAAATGGTCCATGGAGCCTTGGCTGAAGTAGGAACAGTCTTTATTCAGCACACACACGTCTAAGAGTTAAACAGTCCAAAGAAACTCTGAAATTCAACTGCTACCGGCAAAGTCCAAAGAAACACTGAGCAGCTGCCAGCAGAGTAAACATGTTTTATTTTTGGACATGAGCTCTCTGCTGGCCAGCTTTGCTTCACAAACTGAAGAGCACACAATAGCAATTAACTAAAAAGATACATGGGTGCACATGTGCACTAACTCCACCTACACACAACTTATTTACAGAGAAATGTGCTGCACGACCTCTCAACCAGACCTAAGCCAAGGGAGCCTGACTAAATTATCTTATTTTCCCCAGAGACTGCTACTTAAAAGAACCATGCTGGGCTTTTGGAATATAGAGGTGTATCTGACACAGTCTCTCCTCCTCAGTAAGGTTTTTGTTTTGGGATTTGATCCTGTAGGTAGTTGGAGTAACTGAGGTGTTTTAAACTGCAGTGACATGGGTCAAATTAATCTGTTCAAAAGAACACTCTAGATTTCTGCTTCTGGGAAGATGGAGTAGATTAGATGTACTTTTCCCTATTCCTCCTGCTAAGTACAACTAAAAGCCCAGGACATTATATATAAAACAAGTACAAGATACACTAGAAGGTAGAGAAAAAACAGACAGGCTGAGGACTTTGGGACCTAAGGAATGATGCAGTGGTGCCGCGATGAGTTCCCTGGGTTTTCTTTTTGCCTCATATATCCTAGATTGGGTGTGGGACCAGCTGGCAGCCCAGAAATGTCAACAGTTGCAGACCAATAAAAGCCCAAGAAAAGCCTCCTTTCTCTGGCCAAAGGACCAAAAAGGAGCAACCTAGCAATAAAAAAGTTTTAGATAACAACTGCTCTACTTCAGCCAAACACCACAGAAAAACTGTGGTCCATCTCCACCCCAACCTCCACCAGCAAAGGCCAATTGAAGAGCCTAGACTTCTGCCCTGACCAGGCTGTAACAAGGTACCCCACCTGCTCTAGCTGAGGAGGTGTCAGGCAAAGTCAAGTGGGGAGCCAAGACTTCTACTCCCAGGGGCTGCCTGGTTAGCTCAGTTGGTTAGAGTATTGTGCTGATAACACCAAGGTCTAGGGTTTGATCACTGTACCAGCCAGCCACCAAAAAAAAAAAAAGGGACTTCTACTCTCACCTGGCAATAATGAGACAGTATCCCACTTTATCTGTTGGAGTGGTGTCAGAAAAGGCCTGTTAAAATACAAGATTTTAAATAAGATCCAGAGTCTTTTAAAATAATATGCAAAATGTCCAGGTTTCAATGGAAAATCCCTCATCATGTCAAGAACCAGAAAGATTTCAAATTCTAATCTCAAACTGAGAAAGGAAAATGAAGCAGACATTATAAAAATGCTTTGACAAACAATTATAAACATGCTTTGTAGCAAATTAAAAATACAAAGTCTCAGCAAATAGAAGATATAAAGAACCAAGTAGAAATTAAGAACTAAAAAATACAATAAAATATAATAATTTAATAAAAAATACAATAACCAAAATAAAATACTCAATGGATGGGTTAAATAGCAGAATGGAGACAAGAGAGGAAGGAATCAGTGAACTTAAAGACAGAACAATAGAAATTACCCAGTCTGAGTAACAGAGAGAAAATAGACTGAAAAAAAGTGAATAGGCACCTGTGGGATTATAACAAAAGATCTAATATTTGTGTCATCAAAGTAAAGTGCAGTGAAGAATTAACCTCTGGCTTTTGCCCTTGGCTACTGGGAGATGAGATCAGAAAGAGAAGAGAAAGAGTGTAAAGCTACAAAAGAATTCAAAGAAATAATGACTAAAATATCCCCAAATTTGGCAAAAACATAAACCTACAGATTCAAGAAGCTGAGTAAATTATACATGCTATAAACCCAAAGAAATCTATGCCAAGATATATTGTAGTCAAAATTTTCAAAGGTAAAGACAATGAAAAATTATTGAAAGCAGACAGACAGAAACAATGCTTTATCTATAGGGGAAAAATAATACAAATAACAGTTGATCTCTCATCAGAAGCTATGGAGTCCAGAAGGAGGTGGCACAACATTTTCAAGTGCTGAAAGAAAAGAATTTTAAACTTAGAATTCTATATCAAACAAATATACCCTCTAGTAATGAAGGAGGAATCAAGACATTTTCAGATGAAGGAAAACTAGGATAATTTTTTACAAGCATACCTACTCCAAAAGAATTGCTAAAGGTAGTTCTCTACACAGAAAGGAAATGATAAAAGGAATCTTGGAACATCAGGCAAAAGGAAAGAACAAAAATATGGATAAACACAATACAGTTTCCTTCTTCTCTTGAGTGTTCTAACCTGTGTTTCTCATAGAAACAAAAATTATAACACTGTTTAATGTGGTTCTCGATGTATGTAGAGAAAATATTTAATACAATTACAAATGATATAGAGTGAAGAGACATAATATAGGTCAGGTTTCTGTACTTGAACTGGTAAAATGTCAATACCAATAGACTGTGGCAAGTTATGTATATATAATTTAAAATCCTAGAACATGCACTGAAAAAGATATACAAAGAGATACACTCAAAAACACTATAGATAAATTAAAATGGAATTCTAAAATTAGTTTAAGTAATCTGTAGGAAGGGAAGAAGAAGGAAGCAGAGATGAAAAAGAGAACTAACAGAAATAAAATGACATTTAATCCCTAATATATCAATAATTATATTAAATGTAAATGGGCTAACTTTACCAATTAAAGTGTAGAGATCAGCAAACTGGATACAAAACGACCCAACTATGTGCTATCTACAAAAAAATTCACTTCAAATATAAATGATATATGTAGGTTGAATGTAAAAGGACGGAAAACGATATACCATGCAAACATTAACCCAAAAAATCAGGAATGGCTTTATTAATACCACATGAAGTAGACTTCTGAGCAAAGAAAATTGCCAGGGACATAAATGGACATTATATATGGCAATAGAGTCAGTCCACCAAGAAAACATAGCAATCCTAAGTGTATATCACCAAGTAACAGAGCCACAAAATATGTGGTGCAATAACTGATAGAACTGAAAGGAGAAATAGATAAATCCACAGAGACTTCACCTCTCTTCTCAATAATGGGTGGAACAACTAGACAGAAAATCAGCAAGTATATAGAAGAATTCAATAACAAAATTAATGAATAGGATCTAATATACTCTTGTAGAACACACAAGAGCACAGTACACATTGTTTTCATGCACCCAGAATATATATCATGATAGATCATATCCTTGGCCATAAAGCAAACCTCAGTAAATTTAAAATAATTGAAATCATATAAAGTATATTCTCACACCACCATGGAATCAAACTAGAAATCAGTAACAGAAAGATAACAAGAAAATATACAAATACTTGGAAAATAACAAAGCACATCTATCCAATCCGTGGGTCAAAGAAGAAGTCTCAAGGGAAAGAAAGAAACACATTGAACTAAATGAAATAAAAATGCAACAATATTAAAATTTGTGGGATGGACTGCTGGGTATATACCCAAAGGAATGGAAATCATCATGTTGAAGGGATACCTGCACTCCCGTGTTTATTGCAGCTCTGTTCACAATAGCCAAGAGTTGAAACCAACCTAAATGTACATCTATAGATGACTGGATAAGGAAATGGGATATATATACACAATGGAATACTACTCTGCTGTAAAAAAGAATGAAAATCTGCCATTCACAGCAATGTGGATGAACTTAGAGAAACTTATGTTAAGTGAAATAAGCCAGGCACAGAAATAGAATACTCATGTCCTCACTCATAAGTAGGAGCTAAAAAAAAGCAAAGAAAGAAAGATACAATCATCACAATAATATGTTGAGCTTTCAGAAGGAGGGAACAGAACTGAGTCCACCAGAGGTGGGAAAGGGGGAGAGGGAGGGGTGTTAGTGAGAAATTGGTAAAGGGCTACAGAAAATGATTACATGGTGTAATGCTGACTATACTAATTATCCTGATTTGAGCATCACATATTGCACACAGGTATTTATATTCAATGCTGTATCCCATAGATATGTATGATCAATTATGTTTCAAGAAAAAAAAAAGTAAAAAAAATTTGTGGGATGGAGCTAAATCATGGCTGAAAAGGAAATCTGTAGCACTAAATGGTCATATTAGAAAAAAAGTCTCTAATCAATCTTAAAACTTCTACCTCAAGAAACAAGAAGAGAAAGAGAAAACTAAGCCAAAAGCAAACCAAAGTGATGAAATAATAAAAATAAGAGCAGAAATCAGTGAAATTAAAAATGGAAAAAAGAGAACATCACTGAAACAAAAACCTGGTTCTATGAAAAGAACAATAAAACTGATAAACTTCTAGAAAGACTGTAAAGAAAAAACGAGATGACACAAATTACTGATATCAAGAATGAAACACAGGATATCACCACAGAACCTGCAGACATCCAGAGGATTATATGGGAATACTGTAAGTAGCTCTACACACATAAATTTGACAACTTAGTTAAAATGGACCAGTTTATCAAAATACACAAACTCACCCAATATGAAATAGATAATCTGAATAGCCCTATAAATATTAATGAAATTTAATTTTAAACTTCTCAAAAAAAGAAATCTGGGGCCGGCCCCATGGCGCACTCGGGAGAGTGCGGCACTGGGAGCGCAGCGACGCTCTCACTGCGGGTTCAGAGCCTATATAGGAATGGCGGGTGCGCTCACTGGCTGAGCAAGGTGCGGACGACACCAAGCCAAGGGTTGCGATTCCTTTACTGGTCACGAAAAAGACCAAAAAAAAAAAAAAAAAAGAATTCTGGCTTAATTGGTTTCACTGGAGAATTCTACCAAATGTTTAACAAAAAATTAACATAAATTCTACACAATCTTTTCCAGAATATAGAAAAGGAGAGGATACTTCCCAGCTCATTCTATGAAGCCAATATTACCCTGATTCTAAGAGCAGATAAAAGCAGTACATAAAAATGACTCTTAAGACCAGTATCCCTTATCTGAATATATGTTACGGACTGAATGTTTGCATCCCCCTCCAAATTTATATGCTGAAATCCTAATCCCCAATGTGATGGTAGTAGGAAATGGGGCCATTGGGAGGTAATTAGGTCATGAGGGTGGAGCATTCATGAATGGGATTAGTACCCTTATAAAAGGGACCCCAGAGACCTCTCTCTGCTTTCCACCATGTAAGGATACAACAAGAGGACGGCCATTTGCAAACTAGGAAGCAGACTCTCACCAGATGTATCTGTCAGCATCTTAATCTTGGACTTCCCAGCCTCTAGAACTGTGAGAAGTAAATTTCTGTTGTTTATAAGCCATCCATTCTATGGAACTTCATTATAGCATCCCAAATTTACTAAGAAAGTATAGATGCAAAAATTCTTCGCAAAATATTAGTCAGTAGAATTCAGCAATATATAAAAAGAATTATACAGCATGGCCAAGTAGGGTTCGTTCCATGGCTATAAGGCTGGTTCAATATTTGAAAAATCAATCAAATGTAATCCACCATGTAAACAGGCTAAAGAAGAAAAATCATGTGATTATATCAACGGATGCAGAAAAAGTATTTGACAAAATTTGATACACATTCATGATAAAAACTATCAGAAAACCAGGAAAGAGGGAAAGTTCCTCAACTTGATAGAGAACACCTACAAAAAACCTCCAGCTAACATACTTAATGGTGAAAGACTGAATTTTTTTTCCCTAAAATCAGGAGCAAGGCTGATGTTTGCTGTTTTCAGTGTTGTTCAACATAGTTCTGGAAGTTTTAGCCAGAGTGGTAAGGCAAGAAAATGAAATAGAAGGCATACAGATCAGAAAGGAAGAAATAAAACTGTTTAATCAGAAAATCACAAGGAATCTACGATAAAGCTGGAACTAATCAGTGAGTTTATTAAAGTTGCGGGATATAAAATAAACATAAAAATTGATTCTCTTTCTATATACTAACAATTAATATTGTGAAACTGAAATTAAAAATATAACAATATTTATAATCCCTCCAAAGAAAATTAGACATTTAGTTATAAATTTAACTTTAAAAGGTGTTCAAGATTTGTATGCTGAAAATTACAAAATGCTGATGAAAGAAATCAAAGAACATCTAAATAAATGGAGAGATGTAGATGTTCATGGATTGGGAGATTCAACATAGTAAAAATGTCAATTCTCCCCAAATTGATACACAGATTTGGTGCAATTCCTATCTACATTCCAGCAAGATTCTTTGTATATATTGATAAGATTATTCTAATATTTACATGGAAAGATAAAGGAATTAGACTAGCTAAAACAATTTTGAAAAGGAAGAATAAATTGGGAGCAACCACTATTTGCAAGACTGATTATGTAGCTACTATAATTAAGACAGTGTGGTATTGGCAGTGATATTGACACATAGCTCAATGGAACACAATAGAGAATCCAGAAATAGCCCCACATGAGTACAGCTGTCAATTTTTTTTTTTATTGAAACATAACTTATTATACATCTTTGTGCAGTACAGAGTTGAATATCAATACCTGTGTACAATGTGTGATGATCAAATCATGATAATTAGCATATTCATTGTATTAATCCATTTTGCGTTGCTATAACAGAACACCTGAGACTGGGTAATTTATAAAGAACAGAGGTTTATTTGGGTTATGATTCTGGGACAGCTGCATGAGATTGGGAGGGAAGGAGGGAGAGAGAGAGAACGAGAACTAGGGTCTTTTAAACAACCAGCTCTTGCAGGAACTAATAGAGGGAGAACTCACCCACACCCCAGGGAGAGCATTAATCCATTCATGAGGGATCCACCCCCATGATTCAAACAGCTTCCAGCACTGCCACATTGGGGATCAAATTTCCACATGAGTTCTGGGAGGACAATACATCCAAACTCCATCATTCATCATTACAAAATATAATCATTCTTTGTTATCTGTTAACCAATTTCTCACTAAGCCCCCACCCTTTCCCCTTTTCTCACCTCTAATAATTACAGTTTTGAATTCTCCTTCTGAAAGTTTAATATATTGTAATTGTTCTTTATTTTTCTTATTCATTTATTTATTTTTTAGCTCCCACTCATGAGTGAGGACATACGGTATTTCTCTTTCTGTGCCTGGCTTATTTTACTTAACAAAACCTTCTCCAAGCTCATCCATGTTGCTGTGAATGGCAGAATTTCATTCTATCAGCCAACTCATTTTTGACAAAGCTGCAAAAGCACTTCATTGGAGGAAAGATAGTATGTTTTTAAATGGTTCTGGGTTAACTGGACTTCCATAGGTGAACAGTACCACATATCTAAACTAGTATCTAAAATATATAAGGAACTCTCAAAATTCAATATAACAAAAACAATTAATCCAGTTAGAAAATCAGCAAAAGATTTGCACAGACATTTCACTGAAGAAGATAGACATATGGCAAATAAGACATGAAAAGATATTCAACATCATTAACCATTAGAAAAATGCAAATTAAAACCACAGTGAAGTATCACTACATAACTGTCAAAATGGTAACATGAAAAATTCTACTTGCTGGAAAGGATGCAGAGAAATTAATTCTCAAACTGCTGGTATGAATAAAAAATGGTACTGCCACTCTGGAAGATAATATTAATTCCTTTCAAAACTAAAAATAGACACCATACCACCCAGCATTTACACTCTTGGGCATTTATCCCAGAGAAGTGAAGACTTATTTTCATTTAGGAACTTGTTCATAAAGCGGCTTTGTTCTTTTTTGTTTTTTGGAGGCTAGCCGGTTTGGGGATACGAACCCTTGACCTTGATATTACAAAACTGTACTCTAACCAGCTGAGCTAACCAGTAGGCCCCCATCGTCATTCTTAATAGCATCAAACTGGAAACAACCCAGATATCCTTCAGTGGGTGAATGGTTAAACTGTGATACAACCATATCATGGAATACTATTCAGCAAAAAAGGAATGAACTATTGATACGTGCAACAAACAACATGGATGGATCTTAAGGGTATTATGCTGAGTGAAAATGCTAATCTCAAAAGGTCACATATTGTGTGATTCCATTTATATAACATTCTCAAAATGACAAAATTTTAGAGATTGAGAAAAGATTAGTGGTTGCCATGAGTTAGGGATAGTGCTGGAAGGTGTTGGGTGTTACTATAAAGGGGAGGCAGAATAAAAATCCTTGTGGTTATGTAATAGTTCTGTATCTTGATTGCAGTGGTGGTATGAATCTACACAACATACTCATAGAACTACACACACATATTATACCAATGTCAATTTCCTGGCTTTGATGTTGTATTATAATTACTTAAGCTATAACCACAGGGGGAAACTGGGTGAAGGGTATACAGGATGTTTCTCTACTATCTTTGCAACTCCTTGTGAAACTATAATTATTTCAAACTAAAAAGTTGAAAAAAAAAAAACAAAAACAAAAAAAACAAGAGCACTCCAGTGGTTGTGGAGCTTGGATGTGAGGGGGACCAGACAGGATTGAAGGTAGGAACAAACAGTCTAGAGACTCTTTTCAGATGAAAGATGATAATCTGAACCACTACAATTTTTTTTTGTGATGGAGAAAAGGGTACCGAAAGAATGGTTGATAAGGAGGTAGAATCAGCAGGACCTTGGTAATAACCAGACGTATAGGAAGTGAAGGAGAGAGAAGACTCTGGGATGACTTCCAGGTCTCTAGCTTGGGTGATTGAGTAGATGCTAGACTTCTCAGATAAAAGAGGCCATAGCTTAAGAGCCCAAGGTGTATTAGAAGTAGATAGAAGATAAGTGTTCTCCTGGTCTAACAGTACTTATGTAAATCTAAAAGATGTTAGGTTTTTTTTTTTTTTTTTCTTTTTGTCTTTTTTACTGACTGGTAATGGGATCGCAACCCTCGGTGCTGCGCCCGCACCGCACTCAGCCAGTGAGCGGGAACCGGTCTCCACATGGGATCCGAACCCTCGGCGGGAGCGCCGCTGCGCTTCCAAGCGGCGCACTCTCCAGTGCGCCACCGGGCTGGCCCAAGAAAGATGTTAGTTTTTGAGAATTTTTGTGAAATTCCTTAAAGTCTTTTGGGGTGTCCTATAGTCTATTATGAAGTCACATATTCAAATAATTTTTCCTTGGACTTCTTTCCTTGCCTAGCCTGTTAAACCTATTTAAGAAATGAGTTTCAGAGTAATCAAGATCTGTGTGACATTGAGCCTTGCTCTCTTCATCTGTAAAATGAGCACTATGTTTTGTGATAATGTTGTCATAATAGTTCCCTCTTAGAATTTTTATGAAAATTAAATGAGGTAATATATGTAAAGTACTGAACAAATATCAAGCACCTAATAAATGCTTACTACTCTTGCTGTTACTGCTGTTAACAATAAAAATTATAGTGACAAAAAAATTAAAAGATGTTGAAGTGCAACGGATACTGTCAATTGTGGCCAGCTGCAATAAATGCTCAGAGATTCTCTAGAGCCTATTTTTCCTTGATTTGTTTTCCAGTTCCTTCAGTGATCCTTAAAGAGTGGTCTGCGTATAAAGGGAAGTCACCTCAAACCCCTGAGCTCGTGTCTGCACTGACATTTCGGGAATGGACTTGTCCAAACCTCAAGAAGCTCTGGCTAGGCAAAGCAGTTGAGGACAAGAACAGAAGGATGCGGGCCTTCCTGGCCTGTATGAAGTCAGACACACCCAGTATGCTCAATCCAGCTAATGTCCCCACCCATCTGCTGCTCATGTGCTGTGTACTCCGGTAAGCCATGTGACAGGGAGGTGGCCAGTTCCTTTCTCTTACTTTTTTGACATTTCCTTTAAGTAAATTTTCTTATGGTATTTCAGGGTGGGGAATTTTTGTTTTATGTTTGGCGTAGATTTCAGAAACACTGAAAATGATCGTTAGGATAGTCTCCTTGAGAGGTTTATGATCCTCTGTCATCAGTCCATGCAGGACCCTTCTTTTATGTTTGGTTTTACTTTCATTTTTGTCCTCGTCAGTCCTTATTCCTCATCCAGTTCCCTTCTGCTTTCCACCCATAGTCATCCACTCTTGGGTATTTGATGTGTGTTCTTCCAAGCCATCTTCCATATACTTATTTAGACATATGTATATTCATGCACAGTCTCTAGTATTGTTCGTAGGCATATATTTTTTTCTTTTTTACATGAAAGGTATTGTGCTGTACATCTTCTGTTTCTTACTTTTTTCACTGTTATTTTTAAGATCTGTCAATATTCATATATGGTTCATTCCTCTTGACTGCTGGGTTATGTTCCATCAAATACTAATATCACAGTATTTTATTGATTGATTGATGGATAGTTGTTTCCAGTTCTTTGGTATTACAAACAGTGCTGCAGGGCTTTATAGATGTCTCTGTCACTTTGTGTTCCTGTGTCAGTTTATCTGAAGTATACATCCAAGAGTAGAATTCATAGATCCTGTAAAATATGCATGTACATTTTTCATTAAATATTGCCAAATTGCCCTAGGTTATAGCTATACTAATTTATATTCCTGTAAACGATACATAAGTGTTTCTATTTCCTCATATTATTGCCAGTACTAATACACAACTTAATTTTTGCCAATCCAGTGGGTTTCAAATAATATCCTTTATTTTAATTTGTATTTCTTTGACTATAGATAAGGTCGATCTATTTCTGTGCGTATTAGCCATTTGAGTTTTCTCAGTCTCTGAAGTGCTTATTTATTTATCTTGCAAATTTTCTATTAGGTTACTTGTCTTTTTTCTTGCTGGTTACAGAAGTTCCTTGTCAGATATGTGCATGTATAGATACACACACGACAGTATTTCAGAATGTTCGTGGAAAAATATAATTGAAAGATATGAATCCTTCCATGAACTTTTTTTTTTTCCTTTGGTGGCTGGCCAGTATGAGGATCTGAACCCTTGACCTTGGTGTTATAATACCATGGCTCTAACCAACTGAGCTAACCAGCCAGTCTTTCCATGAACTTTTTAAAGACCCCTTGTATACAGCAGATATATTTGTATGTGGGTGTATGCGTGTGTATCTAATATCTTTTCTAATCAGTCACAATTTGCTTAAACTTTATGTACAATAACGTTTGAATAGAGTATTCCATTTTTACTATCCTTTTATTATAATTTCATACATGCAGAAAAGTTGGAAGAATATTGCAATGAACATCCCTGTAATTACTACCTACATTCTACAATTAAGGTTTTACTATACTTGCTTTATCCCTTATAACTATCCCTCTATCCATCTCGTCATCCATTTACCCATCCTTTTTGTTGCATTTTCATGTAAATTATAGATATCCGTGTACTTCTCTCTTAAATACAAAAAAGTATTTGTTTTGTTTTTGTGAAACCCATCAGTTTGTACCTTTATGGTGGATATTTTGGTGCCTTATTTGATAAATTCTTTCATATCCCTGAGTCATAAAGATATTTTTCTGCATTTTCTCATAGTTTTTATAACGTTGTCTTCCATGTCAGGTCTTTAATACAGTGGGTATTTATTTTGTACATGCTGTGAGAAATGATCTAACTTTATTTTCTCTACAAAATAAGCCAATTTCCCACCTCCGTTTATTAAACAATCCCTTCTTTCCCCACTAATTTGTATTACCACCTTTCCTATGTACCAAGTTGCTTTATATACATGAGTCCATTCCTGGATTCCATTTTGTCCCATTGCCTATTTCATCCCTCATCACGATCACATTGTTTCAATTATTAAGGATCTGTAATTTGCCTTAATATCAGGAAGAGCAAATCTCCACTCTTTCCTTTTCTTACTTCAGAATTGTACTAGCTATTCTTGTACTTTATGAAGAATAAGGTATCTTATTCTTCCATGTATAATTTAGAATCAGTCTAGTCTCTACAAAATCTGTTTGGGATTTTGTTGGTCATTGAATTAAATTTATGGATTAATTTGGGAAGCATTGACATTTTTATAATGTGAAGTCTTCCCATCCAAAGATCATAGTTTACTTCTCCCACTTATTCAGATGTCCTCCTTCATGTCTTTGTAGAATTAATTTTTTTCATACAGGTCTCCAGTATTTTGTAATTAATTCCTAGGTACGTGATATATATTGCTGTAATTATGTATGGCATTCTACTTTCTCTTTTTCTTTTTTAAGTTTGTTTATTTATTAACATTTTTTTACATTCAAAGATATCATTGTGGAGTAGTTGGGGGGAAGGGAGAAGGAGGAAGGGAGAAGAGGGGAAGGGAGAGAGGGGAAGGGGGAAGGAAATAGAGCAAGAGAAGGAGGAAGGAGGGGGGTATGGTTGAGGCCTGTGGCACCCCCCTCATTCCTCTAGGGAAGACCGGGGGCTTCCAGCAGTGGTTCAGTCTTTGCTGGGCTGAATACAGATGTCAAGGGGTGTGGCTGAAGCCCTCAGATCCCTACCACCCCAGCTCAGGAGCCCAGGGCACTTCCTGCGGCAGCTCAGTAGTCATTGTAGGGCTAGTTGTGGGTGTCAGGAGGGTGAGGCCGAGGCCTGGGGCCCCCCACTGCCCTGGCTCAGGAGCCCAGAGCACTTCCTGCAGTGGCTCAGTGGTTGTCACTAGGCTGGTTGCTGATGTTGGAGGGCATGGCTTAGGCCCCTGGTCCTCCCCAATCCCTGGTTTCAGAGCCCAGGGGGCTTTTGGTCCTTCTAGGTTTTATGGCTGTTCTTTGGTGATGTGAGACCTTTACTAGTTAATACCAGACTTTGTCTGTGATCTGTGGGTATTTTGTTTTTTCTTTCAGTTCTGTATTGGATTATTGGTTGTTCCTGCCAATTAAACTGTGCACTGGGACTAATTTGTTGTCCTTTGCTTACTTCTAAAATGGGAGAACTTCCTGTGGGGACCAGCACTTGAGCCCTGTGGTTGAGCTAAATTGCTGCTTTGCTGCTGATTCCCTGGGGAAGGCTTTTTGTGCAGCTCAGGTTTTAATGGTTGGCCTTGTATATACTCCCAGGTCTCATGAGGTCTGGTACACCTGACTGTGGAAACTCTGGTCTGGGCCCAAGTCTTCAGCAGTCTGCACTGAAAGTCTTTAGTTCTTTATTCCTGATCAGTTTCCACTGAGTGGTTCTGCGCTGATTGGAGAGCAGATCAGCTGTCCATGCTGTGCTCCAGTGTTCCCCGGGTGGGCCCATGGGACAGGCCATGTGCTTGTCCCTTGTGATGACTCACTGGCCTCTGAGTGGCTCTTTTTTTCAGTTGTTGTGGTTCCTCGCTCCTATATGGGTCCACAGGAACCCTGTTAGTAGTCTTGCTGACCTGGGGGCCATCAAGGCCCTCTTCTCCCCTGCTGCCTCCAAGCAACTTCATCCAAGGGGCACAGTTGTAGCTTTTGCCAGCTCTTGCTCCATGTGCTCACCAGCTCCAGCCTTGAAATGGTGGGAGTGGTCCTTTCTCTTATCGTAGCTTCTGCTGCCTTCATGAACTCTGTAGGTCTCTCCTCTTCCTCTGAGCTCTAGCTTGGCTTGAGTGACTCCAGCTTGGCTGCCATTGCTTTGTAATAGTTGTAAATTGGTTGATTTGTGGGAGAGAGTGATGCTGGGGACCGTCTATTCTGCCATCTTGACCTGAAACCCTCTACTTTCTATTAAACTTTCTCATCGCTTATTTGCTTATGTAGAGGAAATAAGTTTTTGTGCAAAGGGGAGCTTAGGCCCTACAATTCACCAGTGAATTATAGAGTGCTGAGCTTTGAAACCAGGCAGACCTTAGTTTGAATTCTGATTCTGGCACTTTTCAGCTTGGATAAGTGACTTTAGCCTTTCTAAGCATCTGTTTCCTCATTATAAATGGGTATAATAATTCTTCTCATAGCTCTTTGAGCATTGAGACAATGCATGCCGTGGTCTTACCACATAACAGATCTTCAATATATGTTAATTCCTTAACCACCTTGACATTATGATTGGTAACTTATGGTATTTTACCAATACGAATAATAGATTAGGATTTATTCCTCCTAGTTCCTAACATGTTCCTAGGCTATAGCCCTACATTATCTCCTATTAACTCTGGAATTACACATTTTATTTATCTTCTTTCTAAAATGTGTAGTAATAGCTCATTTTTCCATTTATTTGGTTCTCTGGGTTATATGGAATATTTCCAAGAACATGAAAACAACTAAAAATGGCTTATGAACAGCTATAATAACTATCACAAGGACTGTGTTCTAATAGTCTAATAGGTTCTGGATACTTCCTCTGAAGAGAATCTTTTAATTTCCTGCTCAACCTATTTATTCTTAATTTAGACACATTTCTGACAGTTTGGTCATCTGATTTTCTAGTGTAGAATAGATCAAAAGCAGCAAATTGTAAGGAAGGTGAGACAGGAAGTAGGAGCTACTCTTAGAACCAGCCCCAGTGACAGCATTGATAAGTGACAGCCTACTGCCTAAAAGCAGGGAAAAAGATATAAAGATTACTTTTTTAAAAGACCCAAAAATAAGAGGCAGCATCTGGAGTTATTTAGTGTAAGGGGTAATTGCCCTGTATAAATCACTAATTCAGTTGCCTGTGGCTGCAATACATCAAACCAAAAGTTTAACTGGGGGATCTGGACAATAACACAGCCATAAGGGGCTTTGGCAAGCTCTCACGTATTCCTGGGGATCTAGAATACTGCATGTACACTCAGGAGAGATGAAAAAGGGCCCCAGTTATTTATTTGTACCTAGCAGAACATGAGGCCTTGCACAAGGTGAAAATAAAAGCCAGAGCAGACATGTAAACTGCCTGAATTTTTAATGTGTGCCCCAGCATACACACAGATCCCCTTGGCAAATGATGGAAGCCTTATCACTCAAGGTGATTATGCACAACTTTAACCAGTTGTTATATGACTAATAAGCTATGCTGATCCAAGGGAGACCCCTAGGAAGCTAGGTTTAAAAATGAAAAGAAGATATCAACTCCTGAGTCTCCTTTATCTTCATCATTTACAGGTTTCTCTTGTTTCTCAAGTTTATCTTCTTTTAATTTAAGTTTATTATGAAACTCTGTCAATCTCCTCCCTGCTAAATTGTGCATTTGCACTTTCAAAGTCAAAGTCTTTCTCAAATTTCATTGGACCATCTCGTCAAATACCAAATCATCCCCTGCCCCCTTGATGACCTCCACACACTCTCCTTGGAGTTGAAGGAGCACATGGAACTACTTGTCTCTTGCTATGATTTCTGAGTTGCTCATTTTCTGGCCTCGAAACTTTGTGTACTTCAGCTCACCTATGCTCTTGATTCTCTATTGCTTTTTGGCCAGTAGATAGCAAAGGCCTGGTTGATACAGGGCTCCTTCTCCCAAGAGGTGCTGGAGTAGGTAAGTGGGCTGAGGTGGTCTGCAATGCTTGTTCCATGGTTGGGCTTTTTCTTAAACGGTCTAATTGAGGGCTTGAACGACCCTGAGATAACTGTATTTTTAGAGATCTTGTATCCTGTGTAAAGGCAGAACCAACTGCACTACCTTGGGATAAGTTACTGATGTTTGATGTTGCTGATCCAAAGGATGTCAAGGAGCTTCCAGCAACACCAACAGCACCAAACTGCTGCCCAGCTGATTAACTTGGACTGAGCTGACTGTAAGTTGGCATCCTGCCAAAAGGTCCATAGGAACCCACTGACTGGAATGAAGAAGTAGATGAGCCTAGTGAAGACTGAACAATAGCTGGATCTGGAGTTGATACCCAAAACAGTGAAGTAAATAATGATGAAGAAGATCCACTTGGACCTTGTTGTTATGACAAAATTAAATCCTTCTTTGATAATATTTCTTGTGATGATAATAGGGAACAAAGACCAACCTGGGCTGAAGAAAGATTAAATGAAATATTTGGAATCCCACTTCATCCAAACCGTGGCTGTGGCAGATACAGAGGCAGAGGAAGTCTTGGTTTTTGTGTTGGCAGAGTGTGTTGTGGTGGCAAAGGTGGTACCTTCACTACCCCTCAATGATTTTTTGGTGGATTCAGAGGAGGTCGTTGAGGCAGAGAGTTTGAAGATTTTGAATATATAACAGACAACAAAGTTGCTGCATAATCTACAAATAAGTCTTTGAATATAGGTGAATTTCTAGCTCTTCATGGTCCTGGAGATTGGTTTCAGTTTGTGCAAAGAATGAAGAAGTGAATTTGCTGTGCATTTGTCACCAACACTGGGTTTTTGTTTGCTTGTTTTTCTGCTTAATTTCAAAGATACAATACAGTTTCTTTTGGGAGGAGGAAGGCACATCTTAAAAAATAAGTGTTAAATATATTCGAAATAGCAGAAGGTTAAGTAATTTCTTATGTATACTTAAACTAAAACAATACTTCAGTGGGACTTAAAAGTATTTTTTTATTACTGAAAGGTTTCTTCTTATCACTAAATTGTATTTGGCAATTATTGCAGGTTGCCTGCAGATAGGGCCATCATACTGTGTTTTGAGCCACAGAAGTGTGTGTGTGTGTGTGTGTGTGTGTGTGTGTGTGTGTGTGTGTGTGTGTGTCTATATCTTCCTCTTTTTTTTTTTTTTGGAAATCCTGTAATATGAGGTAGCTTATTTCATCAAAGTGCTGGATGGTAGAGAATTTTGTCAGTTAACTATTTACACACAGTAAATACTGTTTCTTACGCAAAGGTAACTTTTTTATATAGTTGTAAAATCCCATTATATTCCATTGCCAAAGAAACATTAAGAACTTTGTGTAGCTGTATAAAAGGCAACTAATTTTTAAAGGAACAAACATTTTAAAGTCAGCAAAAAAAAAAAAAAAAAAAAAAAACCCAAAAAAAAAAAAAAACCCAAAAAAAAAAAAAAACCCAAAAAAAAAAAAAAACCCAAAAAAAAAAAAAAACCCAAAAAAAAAAAAAAACCCAAAAAAAAAAAAAAACCCAAAAAAAAAAAAAAACCCAAAAAAAAAAAAAAACCCAAAAAAAAAAAAAAAAAAAGAAAATTAAAAATAAAAATCTGAGCAGGGACATTAGTGGCCATACACTGCAGGGGAGACAGACTTCAACCAAAATTAGTCCAGATGAGTTGCTAAACAAATAAACAAACAGTCAGGAACAACAACAATGCTGGGGGAGGTGGTTAAAAATCCAGAGTTGCTGCAATACATTATGAAAACTGTCCAATTCCTAACAAAAAAATAAGACTTGCAAAGAAACAATAATGTGTGGTTCGTAGGGGAAAAAAGTCAACAGAAACTATCTCTGAAGAAGTACAGATGTTGGATGTACTAAATAAAGACTTTTAATCAGCTACTATATCAAAGAACTAAAGGAAACCATATTTAAAGAATTAAAGGAAATTATGATAATGATTCATCAAATAGAGAATAGCTGTAAAGAATAGAAATTACAAAGGAAAATTAGATTATCCTGGAGTTGAAAAATACAATAAATGAAATGAAAAATTCACATAAGGGGCTCAAGAGCAGATTTGAGCTGAGAGAAGGAAAAAAATGGTGAACTTGAAGATAGATCAATAGAAATTATCCAATCTGAAGAACAAAATAAAAAAAGAGTGGAAAAAAAAATGAAGAGAGCCTAAGAGACCTGTAGAACAACCTCAAACATACCAACATTCGCTTAATAGGAGTCCCAGGAAAAAGGATGGCAGTTAGAAAAAAAGATTTGAACAAATAATGATTGAAAGTTCCCAAATTTTATGAAATCTACATATCCAAGAATATGAACAAACTCCAAGTAGTATAAACTCAAAGATTCACACTTAGACACTGTTAAAAGACAGAGACTACTTTGAAAGCAGCAAGACAAAAACAACTCATGCCATATTAGGAAACCACAAGGTTAACCATAGTGAAGAGGTGGAAGCAACCCAAGTTTCCAGAGATGAATGAACAGATAAACAGAAGGTGGTATATGTGAGGACACTTCAAAAAGTTCATGGAAAATTTTGTATTATCTTTTAATTTTATTTTTCCACGAACTTTTTGAAGTATCTTCATACATTCAATGAAATACTACTCAGCCTTAAAAAGGAATGAAATTCTGGCACATGCTACAACATGGATGAATCTTGAAGACATTATGCTAGGTGAAATAAACCAGTCATAAAAAGACAAATATTGTATGATTCCATTTATATGAGGTACCTACATAGTTAAATTCATATAGAAAATAGAATGGTGGTTGCCAGGGGCTGGGGGAAGGGTAGAATGGGAGTTATTGTTTAATAGGTCTGAGTTTCAGGTTAGGAAGAAAAAGTTCTGGAGATGAATGGTAGTGATGGTTGTACCATAATATGGATATACTTAATGCCATTGAAGTGTACACTTAAAAATGGTTAAAGTAATAAATTTTATTGTGTATATTTTACCACAACAATTAAAAAAAGGAAATCAAGGAGTGGGACTTCTAGAAAGACAGAGTAAGGAGAAGGGTAAACCCTTTCCACAGGAAAATTACAATTTAAGTGGTGAAAATTATAAAAACCAAAATTATTTGGTGTTTCTGGAGTTTGTCCTAAGGACATACAACAAAGAGAGAAACAGCCATTCAAGAAAATCTACTCAATCTCGGTAAAAATAGCAAAACTCTATAGCATTTGAGTGAAGATTCATTCCGTTACCCGCACCTCTGTGTTGCAGTAGCTATATTTCAGGCATTTTTAGCCAAGAAGATGGGGGCTTCCTTCCCTCCCAGCTCCCAGTATACCTGGGGCCTCAATAGTCTCCATTCCAGGCCATGTATAGGGAAAGGTTTCCGTACTGGGAGGGGCAAGCCAAAAAGACCAGGGACTGCCAACACAACCCCCCCCCCCCAACCCCATCCTTACTGCCCACTTGTAGAGCAGGAGTATCACTTATTCTGGAAAAAGCAGACCCAGGTTTGGTAAAATGACCTCAGAGTTCTTCTCAGTGGGGCGAGCAGGCCATAAGGTCAAGGAGCTCCACACTTCTACCTGAGGGGACTGACTTTATTTGGAACACAGACTGAAGAACGCCATGCCTAAGAGCATGTGAAAAACTATAAAGATCTTGATGGTAAGCAATTAAAAAGAAGCTGGTAGATCCATGATATAAGTAAAATGGCAGTGATCCAGAAGTTTTATAAAGAGAACCAAGGAAAGAAACAGCCAAGAAGACCCCTCCTGGAATTACAGTCAACTCATGATCCAGAAAGATATGTACATTCACTAGGTGGCACCCACTGAAGAGCAATCAGAACAGGACATGGGGCAAACTTCAAAGCATTCCCAAGCAACACACAGACCTATCAAAATGGGACAGACGCTTTACTGGCACAAGGGGCTGAAACACCACCTCTGACTAAACACTGATGAAAAATAGGCAACTCCTAGGAATCCAGACGTAAGACTGAAATCAAAAGTATTTGCAATCCAGAAGACTGTGTGAATGTCCAAGGCTATACCTTTTTAGGAGCAATCAGAGAAGGAACCTCCGAGCTACTACTCATGCCTCACTGAATATGTGGCAAAAAAGGTGTAAATGTCCTGAATCATAAATAGAATCCTTACTCCACACAAACATTCAGTGGTAGAAATCTAACTGACTGAGAGGAGTTAAGCGTAACTTTTTATCAGTTAGAAGCTTATGCTGACCTAAGGGTGACTCTAGATAACTAGGCTGAAAGATAAAAACAAAGGGGAAAACTCTCAGCAAGAACATCAGAGGCTGCACACTGCACAGGAAATAGATTTCACAGACATAGCACAGCCATGTCACTAAATAACTAAACAAGAGAGTAACTGAGCAACACCATCAGCCATCCCCAGGCTGGAGGGTTGCTACAATATATTATCTAAAATATCCAGTTTTGGGGAGGGGGGAGAGGGAGGAGGGAGGGAGGTTTCGGTGATGGGACATAATAACTTCATTGTATATTGACAAAATAAAAATAATAATAAAAAAAAATCCAGTTTTTTGTTAAGACAGGTGAACAGATATGATGTAGTGGGGGAGGGGGAGAAAGGTGGGGGGAAAGGAATGGGTAAAGCATCACAAAAATCAACTACAACGTATATCAAGAACTTAAAATTAAAAAGGAAATTGAGTCCATACCATATATAAATAAATAAATTGAAAGTGTGGAAAAATAAATAAAAAAAAAAATGTCTAGTTTTCAACGAAAATGTCCATGATACACTAGGAAGCATGTATTGTGACCCATATACAGCAAATAAAGCTGGCTTTTTTTGTTGTTTTATTTCGTTGATATACAATGTGGTTGATTATAATAGCCCATTACCGAAACCTCCCTCCCTCCTCCCTCTCCCCTCTCCCACCCAACAGTGTCCTTTCTGTTTGCTTGTCGTGTCAACTTCATGGAATTGTAACTGTTGTATCTTCCCCCCCCCCCCCCCC
>NW_007731882.1:70633-71352 GCF_000696425.1 Galeopterus variegatus
GTCAGATGTATATTTTGCATATATTTTCTCCCACTCTGTTGGTTGTCTTTTAACTCTGTTGATTGTTTCTTTTGCTACGCAGAAGCTCTTTAGTTTGATATAATCCCATTTGTTTACTTTTCCTTTGGTTGCCTTTTTGTGCTTTTGGGGTCGTATTCATGAAGTCTGTGTCCAGTCCTATTTGCTGAAGTGTTTCTCCTATGTTTTCTTTAAGAAGTTTTACTGTTTCAGGGTATATATTTAATTCTTTAATCCATTTTGAGTTGACTTTCGTGTATGGTGATAGGCATGGGTCTAGTTTCATTCTCCTGCATATTGATATCCAGTTCTCCCAGCACCATTTGCTAAAGAGGCAGTCTCTTCCCCAGTTTACAGGCTTGGTGCCTTTGTCAAAGATCAGATGGCTGTAGGTGTGTAGGTTGGTTTCTGGTTTCTATTCTATTCCATTGATCAGTGTGTCTGTTTTTATGACACTACCATACTGTTTTGGTTATTATAGCTTTGTAGTATAGTTTAAAGTCAAATAGTGTTATGCCTCCGGGTTTATTTTTTTTGCTCAGTGTTGCTTTGGCTATGCGTGGTCTTTTGTTATTCCATATAAATGTCTGGATAGTTTTTTCCATTTCTGAGAAAAATGTCATTGGAATTTTGATGGGGACTGCATTGAATTTGTATATCACTTTGGGTAGTATGGACATTTTCACTATGTTGATTCTTCC
>NW_007731882.1:71606-73040 GCF_000696425.1 Galeopterus variegatus
TGTTGAGATACTTTACTTATAGAGGATCTTTGTCATGAAAGAATGTTGAATTTTATCAAATGCTTTTTCTTTTTTTTTTTTTTTTCCTTTTTTGTCTTTTTTCGTGACCGGCAACGGATCGCAACCCTCAGTGTCACGCCCGTACCGGACCAGGACCGGCAAAGGGATTGCAACCCTCGGTGTTGCGTCCGCACCTCGCTCATCCAGTGAGCGGCCGGTCTGTATGTGGGATCCGAACCCTTGGCGGGAGCGCCGCCGTGCTCCCAAGCGGCGCACTGTAGCAGTGCGCCACTAGGCCGGCCCTCAAATGCTTTTTCAGTATCTGTAGAAATGATCATATGGTCCTTGTGTTTGATTTTATTAATATGGTGTATCACATTTATTGATTTGCGTATGTTGAACCAACCTTGTACCCCTGGGATGAATCCCACTTGATCGGGGTGAATAATTTTACGTATGTGTTGCTGTGTTCTGTTTGCTAGTATTTTATTGAGGATTTTTGTATCTATATTCATCAAGGATATCGGCCTGTAGTTTTATTTTTTCGTTATATCTTTACCTGGATTTGGTATGAGGATGATGTTTGCTTCATAGAATGAATTTGGGAGATTTGTGTCTGTTTCAATGTTTTAGAATAGTTTGTAAAGAATCGGTGTCAATTCCTCTTTGAATGTTCGGTAAAATTCTGCTGTGAATCCATCTGGTCCTGTGCTTTTCTTTGTTGGGAGTCTTCTGATAACAGCTTCAGTCTCCTTTATTGTTATTGTTCTGTTCAGATTTTCTACGTCTTCATGGTTCAGTTTTGGGAGCTTGTGTGTGTCTAGAAATTTGTCCATTTCCTCCAGATTTTCAAATTTGTTGGCATATACTTGTTTATAGTAGTCTCGAATGATTCCTTGTATTTCAGATGAATCAGTTGTTATGTCACCCTTTTCATTTCTAATTATTGTTATTTCAATCTTCTCTCTTCTTTTTTTTGTTAGCCATCCTAATGGTTATATGTCAATTATATTTATCTTTTCAAAAAAACAACTTTTTGATTCGTTGATCTTTTGTATTGTTTTTTGGGTTTCAATTTCATTAAGTTCTGCTCTGATCTTAATGATTTCTTTCCATCTGCTAACGTTAGGTTTGGATTGTTCTTGTTTTTCTAGTTCTTTAAGGTGAAGTGTTAGGTTGTTCACTTGCCATCTTTCCATTCTTCTGAGGTGAGCATTTAATGCAATAAATTTCCCCCTTAATACTGCTTTTGCAGTATCCCAGACGTTTTGGTATGATGTATCAGTATTTTCATTAGTTTCAATAATTTTTTTCTTTTCCTGCTTGATTTCTTCTTGGACCCATATGTCATTAAGTAGAATGCTGTTTAATTTCCATGTATAGCTTCCAGAATTTCGTTTGTTATTGATTTCTAATTTTAATCCATTGTGGTCT